>NW_027361705.1:10955000-11205000 GCF_039654945.1 Dendrobates tinctorius | reverse complement strand
CGCCATGACCTGGGTTTTAGTGCGTAGGATGGGCCATTTGGCTATGGCCTCAATCTTGGCTGGTTCTTGTCGCTGTTTCCCACTTCCCACCCAATGCCCTAAATAATGAACCTCTGCTTTGCACACGTGACACTTGTTTGGGTTCAGGGTGATTCCGGCCTGGTGGATCCTGTCGAATACTGTCTCTAGGTGATTTAGATGCTCTTCCCATGTCGCACTGTAGATGGCGATTTTGTCCAGGTAGGCACAAGCATAGTCCTGGAGACCATCCAGAAGCCGGTCAGCCAGCCTTTGGAAGGTCGCCGGGGCATTCTTCATCCCAAATGGCATAATACGAAACTGGAATAAGCCGAACGGGGTGACAAATGCCGACTTGGGAATAGCGTCAGGACTAAGGGGAATTTCCCAGTAGCCTTTGCATAGATCGATGGTGGTCAAATACTTTGCCCCCGCTAGCCGGTCTAACAACTCATCCACACGTGGCATGGGGTATGCATCCATCACTGTTTTCTCATTGAGCTTACGATAGTCTACACAAAACCGTGTAGTCCCATCCTTCTTGGGCACTAACACTACGGGGGATGCCCAGGGACTATCTGACTCTTCAATGACCCCTAAACGCAACATCTCTTGTATCTCTTGTCGCATCCCCTCTCGTACATACTCAGGGACGCGGAAGGGGTTTTGTCGCAGGGGGGTCTGATCCTGGGTCTCAACCTTGTATTGTGCCAGGCGAGTGTACCCCGGTCTCTCTGAAAGCATCCTCCGTCGCAGCCTCAACAACGCCTCCGCCTGCTGTCTCTCCCGGGGGCCTAGGTCTTCACCCAAGTGTACCTGGTCCCATGTTTTAGACTGAGTCCTTTCCCCCTAAGACATCCGGCAAGGGAAGTCCTGCTAAATCCTCTGCTTCAGGTGCACAGATGGCCACTACCTCTTCAGGGCGCTCCCGGTAGGGCTTCAGCATATTCACGTGGAACATGCAGATAACCCTGGGGTCGTCACGATCGGCTACATTATAGGTTGTGTCGGCTATTTTCCCCACTACCTGGTAGGGCCCCTGCCATGCAGCTTGAAACTTATTCTGCTTAGTGGGCTCTAACATCAGGACCTTCTGTCCTATTTCCAAAGTGCGCTCTTTGGCCCTATGATCGTACCATATGCGCTGGCACCGCTGGGTCGCCTGCATGTTCTCACGTACAGCCTGAGTCAGCCCCTGTAGGCGGTCCTGTAATTCCAGCACATAGGGTAAAATAGGTACCCCTTCTATGAGGCCCTCCCCTTCCCAGTGTTCTAGCACTAAGTCAAGGGGTCCCCTTACCGTCTCCCGTATACCAGCTCGAACGGGGAGAACCCCGTGGATTCTTGGGGCATCTCCCGATAGGCAAACAGGAGGTGTGGCAAGAATTTCTCCCAGTCCCTGTAGGTCCGGGTAAAAGTCCCAATGAGCTGTTTTAACCCCTTCCTGCCATCCGACGTACTATCCCGTCCATGGGACCCGGGCCCCTATGCCCAGTGTCGGGATAGTACATCTCAGCGATCAGCAGTGCCCACGTGGTGAGCGCCGCTGATCGCGGCCGGGTGTCAGCTGATTATCACAGCTGACACCCGGCACAATGTGTCAGGGGCGGTCACGGACCGCCCCCGACACGTTAACCCCTTGCACACCGCGATAAAAAATGATCGCGGTGTACCGGGGGTTAAAGGGAAGCATCGGCAGGGAGGGGGCTCCCTCCATGCTTCCCTGAGCCCCCCACGGCAGCGCAATGTGCAGCGCTGCTGCGGGGGGCTCCTTTCCTGCAGGCCCCCGAATCCAAGATGGTGACGGGGGCCTTCGGGGGCCTGCAGGAAGCTGGCTTCCTCAGTGCCTGCAAAGCGCAGGCATGAGGAAGCCTTCTGCACTGCCTGTGACAGATCGCTGATCTGTCACAGTGATCTGTGATGTCACAGATCAGCGATCTGTCACAGGACAGTGATGACCGACCTGGGACTATTTAATAAAGTTAAAAAAAATAAAAAAAAGTGTTAAAATAATTTAAAAAAATAAACGCCAAATAAATTAGAAAAAAAAAAAAAAATTCCCCCAATAAATCCATTTTTTGGAAATAATAAAAAAAAAAACAATAAAAGTACACATATTAGGTATCGCCGCGTCCGTAACGACCCGCCCTATAAAACTGTCAAATTAGTTAACCTCTTTAGCGAACCTCTTAAAAAATAAAAAGAAAAAACGAAGCAAAAAATAATGATTTATTATCATACCGCAAAAAAAAAAGTGTAATAACGCCCGATCAAAAAGACGCATATAAATATCCATGAAAACGTCATCTTGTCCCACAAAAAACGAGCCGCCATACAGCATCATCAGCAAAAAAATAAAAAAGTTATAGCTCGCAGAATAAAGCGATGCAAAAATAATTATTTTTTATATAAAATAGTTTTCATTGCATAAAACCGACAAAACATAAAAAAAGACCTAAATGAGGTATCGCTGTAACCGTACTGACCCGAAGAATAAAACCGCTTTATCAATTTTACCGCACGCGGAACGGTGTAAACGCAACCCCCCAAAAGAAATTCATGAAACGCTGGTTTTTGTTCATTCTGCGTCCCAAAAATCAGAATAAAAAGCGATCAAAAAATGTCACGTGCCCGAAAATGGTACCAATAAAAACGTCAACTCGTCCCGCAAAAAATAAGACCTCACATGACTCGGTGGGTCAAAATACGGAAAAATTATAGCTCTCAATATGTGGTGATGCAAAAACTATTTTTACAATAAAAAGCGTCTTTTAGCGTGCGACAGCTGCCAAACATAAAAAACGCCATAAATAGTAAATCAAACCCCCCGTTATCACCCCCTTAGTTAGGGAAAAATAATAAAATAAAAAAAATGTATTTATTTCCATTTTTCCATTAGGGTTAGGGCTAGGGTTAGGGTTAGGGTAGGGTTAGGGCTAGGGCTAGGATTAGGGTAGGGTTAGGGCTAGGGCTAGGATTAGGGTTAGGGCTAGGGTTAGGGCTAGGGTTAGGGTTAGGGCTGAGATTATGGTTAGGGGTGTGTTGGGGTTCGGGTTGTAGTTAGAATTGGGGGTTTCCACTGTTTGGGCACATCAGGGGCTCTCCAAATGCAACATGGCGTCTGATCTCAATTCCAGCCAATTCTGAGTTGAAAAAGTCAAATGGTGCTCCTTCCCTTCCAAGCTCTGCCATGCGCTCAAACAGTGTTTTACCCCCACACGTAGGGTATCAGCCTACTCAGGACAAATTGCAAGACAATTTTTGGGGTCCTATTTCTCCTGTTACCCTTAGGAAAATAAAAAATTGGGGGCAAAAATATCATTTTTGTGGAAAAAAATGATTTTTTTATTTTCACATCCGAGTGTTATAAACTTCTGTGAAGCACTTGGGGGTTCAAAGTGCTCACCACACATCTAGATAATTTCCGTGGGGGGTCTAGTGTCCAAAATGGGGTCACTTGTGGGGAGTTTCAATAGTTTAGGTACATCAGGGTCTCTCCAAACGCACATGACACCCACAGACCATTCCATCAAAGTCTGCATTCCAAAACGTCACTGCTTCCTGTTATGATTGAGTCACCGTAGGAGGCAAATACAGAAATGCTAGCTAAGTCCAGAAAACCAGAGAAGTTGACAGCTATCGGATTGCAGACCCCTGAACCTATCAACACAACTAGCAGTAGCCGTGGGGGGTTCCTACGATGCCCTAGACCCCTCGATCACAGCCGGAGAAATAACTAGGCCTAAAGAAAGAAAGGGGAAAACTAAACTGCCCCAGAGCAGACCCCAAAGCAATAGGCAGCCCCCAACATATAATGACGGTGAAGCAGATGAAAACACTAACACAGGCAGAAAGATAGACTGAGCAAAGACGGGGCCCAATCTAGCTAGATAGAAAATGACAGGAAGGCTGCTGTCTGCAATCCGTGAAAAACCCTATGAAAATAAGAGCCAACAGACTGACAGTGAAAAAGGCCCTGAAGATGCTAGGCTTCAAAAAAGCTATGTCAGTACTCAGGAATATTCTGAAGACAGAGCTGTAGGCAAAAGGAGATTCAGCTCACCCCAGGAGGGAATGGCAGAAACCAGAAAACAAGGAAAACAAAAACAAAACACTAATGCAAACAGGCAAAGCAGAAAAACTTAGCTTAGAGGAGCAAGAATCAGACTGGTGTCCTAGAAGTCCACAGAGAAATCACCCGCAGGGCAGAAGGGCATCGGCAGCCTTATATCCAGTCCGTGACACCACTCAGCCAGTCATCCTCATCAGGTTCAGGTGCCTGATAATCAGGCTGATTACCTACCTTCACCAGAATAGGGAGTTCACCAGACCTCAGTGACGAAGGGTAAAATGAACTCACAACAGTACCTCCCCCTTGAGGAGGGGTCACCGAACCCTCAACCACGCCACCAGGGCGATCAGGGTGAGCCCGATGAAAGGCATGCACCAATCTTTTGGCATGAATATCAGAGGCAGAGACCCAGGAATTATCCTCCTGACCATAACCCTTCCACTTAACCAAATACTGGAGTCTCCGTCTAGCCAGACGGGAATCCAATATTTTCTCTACCTCATATTCCATGTTACCTTCAACCAATACAGGGTCCGGAGGTGCCACCCCAGGAACAAATGGTTCAACAAACCTCTTCAACAAGGACTTATGGAACACATTATGGATTTTAAATGTGACAGGAAGAGCCAAATGGAAAGAGACCGGATTAATAATCTCCAAAATCTTGTAAGGACCAATAAATTTAGGCTTAAACTTAGGAGAAGCCACCTTCATAGCAATATTTTTTGATGATAACCACACCATATCACTAGAGTTGAGCGAAACGGGTCGAACAATTTCAAAAGTCGCCGACTTTTGGCAAAGTCGGGTTTCATGAAACGAAACCCGACCCTAGGATGAGGTCGGCCACGAGGTCGGCGACTTACGCGCCAAAGTCGCATTTCAAAAGTTTGTTTAGCGCTCTTTTTCAGCCAATCAGGATCCACGGACACTGTGGGCAACGTGATGACATAGGCAGGGGTCGCCACCATCTTTCAGAAGGGCATGCAAGTGATTGGCTTGCTTTGGTGGGCGTCACAGGGGTTATAAAAGGGCGTGCACGCCGACCGAAATCTTACTTCTGCCGATCTTAGCATAGGGAGAGGTTGCTGATTCTGTAGGGAGAGCGTTAGGCAGGGAAGAAGACAAAAAAACTGCTTCTGCTGCTAGCGATTTTGCCTGTGCAACACACCAGTCACTGTGTGTGCAGTGCAAGGGGAGGCTATATTGTGGTGGATCAGCGGTGTTGGTTGTTAGGCTGCCTTCTAAGGCTTCCTGACAGCTGCATTGCTGTTTCCCAACTGCTCTGCAAACTGCTTTTCTAAAAGCAATCCCAATTTTTTTTTGTCCTGCTAAGGAACTGAGCGTGCATTTATTCACACCATACAGCGGTGTACGCTCCCCACACAGTACCGTGTAACGGCTGTTATCACAGCCACAGTGAAGCTATCTGTGTGTCACTGTGGAGGACTTGTTCCGTTCTTACAGACCTACACTCTAGGGAGATTCCTATTCTGTCCAATTCTACAATTCACTTTTTTCACACCTGTGCCATCGAGCCTGTGACATAGCGCTCTGATATTCAGTGGGCCTCACACAATCCAAAAGTGTCCAGTGTCCACAAGTGTCTGCAGAAATTCAAAATCTCCTTTATCCTGTAGTCACTTTTTTCACACCTGCTGCATCGAGCCTGTGACATAGCGCTGTGATATTCATTGGGCCTCACACAATCCAAGTGTCCAGTGTCTGCAGAAATTCAAAATCTCCCTTATCCTGAAGTCACTTTTTTCACACCTGCTGCATCGAGCCTGTGACATAGCGCTCTGATATTCATTGGGCCTCACACAATCCAAAAGTGTCCAGTGTCTGCAGAAATTCAAAATCTCCCTTATCCTGTAGTCACTTTTTTCACACCTGCTGCATCGAGCCTGTGACATAGCGCTCTGATATTCATTGGGCCTCACACAATCCAAAAGTGTCCAGTGTCCACAAGTGTCTGCAGAAATTCAAAATCTCCCTTATCCTGTAGTCACTTTTTTCATACCTGTGCCATCGAGCCTGTGACATAGCGCTGTGATATTCAGTGGGCCTCACACAATCCAAGTGTCCAGTGTCCACAAGTGTCTGCAGAAATTCAAAATCTCCCTTATCCTGTAGTCACTTTTTTCACACCTGCTGCATCGAGCCTGTGACATAGCACTGTGATATTCAGTGGGCCTCACACAATCCAAGTGTCCAGTGTCCACAAGTGTCTGCAGAAATTCAAAATCTCCCTTATCTTGTAGTCACTTTTTTCACACCTGCTGCATCGAGCCTGTGACATAGCGCTCTGATATTCATTGGGCCTCACACAATCCAAAAGTGTCCAGTGTCTGCAGAAATTCAAAATCTCCCTTATCCTGTAGTCACTTTTTTCACACCTGCTGCATCGAGCCTGTGACATAGCGCTCTGATATTCATTGGGCCTCACACAATCCAAAAGTGTCCAGTGTCTGCAGAAATTCAAAATCTCCCATATCCTGTAGTCACTTTTTTCACACCTGCTGCATCGAGCCTGTGACATAGCACTGTGATATTCAGTGGGCCTCACACAATCCAAGCGTCCAGTGTCCACAAGTGTCTGCAGAAATTCAAAATCTCCCTTATCCTGTAGTCACTTTTTTTCACACCTGTGCCATTGAGCCTGTGACATAGCGCTGTGATATTCAGTGGGCCTCACACAATCCAAGTGTCAAGTGTCCACAAGTGTCTGCAGAAATTCAAAATCTCCCTTATCCTGTAGTCACTTTTTTCACACCTGTGCCATCGAGCCTGTAACATAGCACTGTGATATTCAGTGGGCCTCACACAATCCAAGTGTCCAGTGTCCACAAGTGTTTGCAGAAATTCAAAATCTCCCTTATCCTGTAGTCACTTTTTTCACACCTGCTGCATCGAGCCTGTGACATAGCGCTGTGATGTTCATTGGGCCTCACACAATCCAAGTGTCCAGTGTCTGCAGAAATTCAAAATCTCCCTTAACCTGAAGTCACTTTTTTCACACCTGCTGCATCGAGCCTGTGACATAGCGCTCTGATATTCATTGGGCCTCACACAATCCAAAAGTGTCCAGTGTCTGCAGAAATTCAAAATCTCCCTTATCCTGTAGTCACTTTTTTCACACCTGCTGCATCGAGCCTGTGACATAGCGCTCTGATATTCATTGGGCCTCACACAATCCAAAAGTGTCCAGTGTCCACAAGTGTCTGCAGAAATTCAAAATCTCCCTTATCCTGTTGTCACTTTTTTCACACCTGTGCCATCGAGCCTGTGACATAGCGCTGTGATATTCAGTGGGCCTCACACAATCCAAGTGTCCAGTGTCCACAAGTGTCTGCAGAAATTCAAAATCTCCCTTATCCTGTAGTCACTTTTTTCACACCTGCTGCATCGAGCCTGTGACATAGCGCTGTGATATTCAGTGGGCCTCACACAATCCAAGTGTCCAGTGTCCACAAATGTCTGCAGAAATTCAAAATCTCCCTTATCTTGTAGTCACTTTTTTCACACCTGCTGCATCGAGCCTGTGACATAGCGCTGTGATATTCATTGGGCCTCACACAATCCAAGTGTCCAGTGTCTGCAGAAATTCAAAATCTCCCTTATCCTGTAGTAACTTTTTTCAAACCTGCTGCATCGAGCCTTTGACATAGCGCTCTGATATTCATTGGGCCTCACACAATCCAAAAGTGTCCAGTGTCTGCAGAAATTCAAAATCTCCCTTATCCTGTAGTCACTTTTTTCACACCTGCTGCATCGAGCCTGTGACATAGCGCTGTGATATTCATTGGGCCTCACACAATCCAAAAGTGTCCAGTGTCTGCAGAAATTCAAAATCTCCCTTATCCTGTAGTCACTTTTTTCACACCTGCTGCATCGAGCCTGTGACATAGCGCTGTGATATTCAGTGGGCCTCACACAATCCAAGTGTCAAGTGTCCACAAGTGTCTGCAGAAATTCAAAATCTCCATTATCCTGAAGTCACTTTTTTCACACCTGTGCCATCGAGCCTGTAACATAGCACTGTGATATTCAGTGGGCCTCACACAATCCAAGTGTCCAGTGTCCACAAGTGTCTGCAGAAATTCAAAACCTCCCTTATCCTGTAGTCACTTTTTTCACACCTGCTGCATCGAGCCTGTGACATAGCGCTGTGATATTCAGTGGGCCTCACACAATCCAAGTGTCCAGTGTCCACAAGTGTCTGCAGAAATTCAAAATCTCCCTTATCCTGTTGTCACTTTTTTCACACCTGCTGCATCGAGCCTGTGACATAGCGCTGTGATATTCAGTGGGCCTCACACAATCCAAGTGTCCAGTGTCCACAAGTGTCTGCAGAAATTCAAAATCTCCCTTATCCTGTAGTCACTTTTTTCACATCTGCTGCATCGAGCCTGTGACATAGCGCTGTGATATTCAGTGGGCCTCACACAATCCAAGTGTCCAGTGTCCACAAGTGTCTGCAGAAATTCAAAATCTCCTTTATCTTGTAGTCACTTTTTTCACACCTGCTGCATCGAGCCTGTGACATAGCGCTGTGATATTCATTGGGCCTCACACAATCCAAGTGTCCAGTGTCTGCAGAAATTCAAAATCTCCCTTATCCTGTAGTCACTTTTTTCACACCTGCTGCATCGAGCCTGTGACATAGCGCTCTGATATTCATTGGGCCTCACACAATCCAAAAGTGTTCAGTGTCTGCAGAAGTTCAAAATCTCCCTTATCCTGTAATCACTTTTTTCACACCTGCTGCATCGAGCCTGTGACATAGCGCTCTGATATTCATTGGGCCTCACACAATCCAAAAGTGTCCAGTGTCTGCAGAAATTCAAAATCTCCCTTATCCTGTAGTCACTTTTTTCACACCTGCTGCATCGAGCCTGTGACATAGCGCTCTGATATTCATTGGGCCTCACACAATCCAAAAATGTCCAGTGTCCACAAGTGTCTGCAGAAATTCAAAATCTCCCTTATCCTGTAGTCACTTTTTTTCACACCTGTGCCATCGAGCCTGTGACATAGAGCTGTGATATTTAGTGGGCCTCACACAATCCAAGTGTCCAGTGTCCACAAGTGTCTGCAGAAATTCAAAATCTCCCTTATCCTGTAGTCACTTTTTTCACACCTGTGCCATCAAGCCTGTGACATAGCACTGTGATATTCAGTGGGCCTCACACAATCCAAGTGTCCAGTGTCCACAAGTGTCTGCAGAAATTCAAAATCTCCCTTATCCTGTAGTCACTTTTTTCACACCTGCTGCATCGAGCCTGTGACATAGCGCTGTGATAATCAGTGGGCCTCACACAATCCAAGTGTCCAGTGTCCACAAGTGTCTGCAGAAATTCAAAATCTCCCTTATCCTGTAGTCACTTTTTTCACACCTGCTGCATCGAGCCTGTGACATAGCGCTGTGATATTCAGTGGGCCTCACACAATCCAAGTGTCCAGTGTCCACAAGTGTCTGCAGAAATTCAAAATCTCCCTTATCCTGTAGTCACTTTTTTCACACCTGCTGCATCGAGCCTGTGACATAGCGCTGTGATATTCAGTGGGCCTCACACAATCCAAGTTTCCAGTGTCCACAAGTGTCTGCAGAAATTCAAAATCTCACAGAAATTCAAAATCTCCCTTATCCTGTAGTCACTTTTTTCACACCTGTGCCATCGAGCCTGTGAAATAGCACTGTGATATTCAGTGGGCATCACACAATCCAAGTGTCCAGTGTCCACAAGTGTCTGCAGAAATTCAAAATCTCCCTTATCCTGTAGTCACTTTTTTCACACCTGCTGCATCGAGCCTGTGACATAGCGCTGTGATATTCAGTGGGCCTCACACAATCCAAGCGTCCAGTGTCCACAAGTGTCTGCAGAAAATCTAAATCTCCCTTATCCTGTAGTCACTTTTTTCACACCTGTGCCATCGAGCCTGTGACATAGCGCTGTGATATTCAGTGGGCCTCACACAATCCAAGTGTCCAGTGTCCACAAGTGTCTGCAGAAATTCAAAATCTCACAGAAATTCAAAATCTCCCTTATCCTGTAGTCACTTTTTTCACACCTGTGCCATCGAGCCTGTGACATAGCACTGTGATATTCAGTGGGCCTCACACAATCCAAGTGTCCAGTGTCCACAAGTGTCTGCAGAAATTCAAAATCTCCCTTATCCTGTAGTCACTTTTTTCACACCTGCTGCATCGAGCCAGTGACATAGCGCTGTGATATTCAGTGGGCCTCACACAATCCAAGTGTCCAGTGTCCACAAGTGTCTGCAGAAATTCAAAATCTCCCTTATCCTGTAGTCACTTTTTTCACACCTGCTGCATCGAGTCTGTGACATAGCGCTGTGATATTCAGTGGGCCTCACACAATCCAAAAGTGTCCAGTGTCCACTAGTGTGTGCAGAAAATCTAAATCTCCCCTGTCCTATAGACACCTTGTACCTTGTTTTACATTACTATATAGTTTGTTGGATTTTGTCTACATTTCTACCAAAAATGAGGAAGGCTGGTGGAAGAGGCCGTGGAATTGGGCGGGGGATGGCAGCTGGTAATGATGGTGTTGGTGGTGGATCTGATGGTAGTGGCAAAAGCAAAATAGGACCGAATGCAGGAGGTGTTGAGCCTGCGTCATCGTCTGGCTCCATAAGGCTTCGAAGGCCTAGTTTTCTAGGATTTGGCAAACCGCTTTTAACGCCAGAGCATCAGGAAAAAGTTTTGTCTTACATTGCTGACTCAGCCTCCAGCTCTATCGCCTCCTCTTCTGAAGTTGTAAAAAGTAAAAGCACTGAGTCGTCACTGGAGGCTCATGTTCATGAACCACACCTTTCCTTGTGTCCTTCACCACAACCAAGATTGAAGGATGACGCAGGCCATACTACTGATTACTCCATGGAGCTGTTTTCACATACCATGCCTGGATTATCAAGTGAAATGGTGAATTACCCAGGCCAAGATGAATCTGACATGGAGTGCACTGATGCACAGCCGCTGATAGATGATTCTGCTGGTACATTCACTCAGAGCACTACATTGTCCTCGCAGTGTACAGAGCCAGATTCTGACCCTGATGAGACTCAGGTGCCCCTTCCCGCACACTATACCACCATACACGGTGACACAGAGGAAGGTGCACATGACATTGAAGAGGAGGTGATGGATGACCCAGTTGTTGACCCAGATTGGCATCCATTGGGGGAAGAGGGTGCTGCTTCCAATAGCTCAGATGAGGAGCATCCACAGCAGACATCAACATCGCAACAGCTGTTATCTGGCAGGCCCGGAGCACTCCAAAGACAGGTTCCAAAAATCAAAAGAGTTGCTGGACAGCTTGTCCAGAGGGTCAAAACATCACAGCGTGCTAGGCCGCAAAATGTTTGCCAAAGTAGGAAGAGTGCAGTGTGGCACTTTTTTGAACAAAATCCTCATGATCAGGCCAAGGTTATCTGTAAGAAGTGCGCAAAGACCTTTAGCCGAGGGAAAAATCTGAAAAATTTGAATACCAGTTGCATGCTTAGACATTTAACCAGCATGCACTTGCAAGCATGGACACAACACCAAACCTCAAGTGCCACATGTGCAACTGATCACAAAGAAGGTAGTCAGCAACGCTACATTGTTTCCCCCACTGTAAGCCCACCGGTTAGCACAGCAGCAAATGTTGAAGTGTCGTTGCAAGGCCACAGCAGTCAGGGAATCCCACTGTTATATCAACGAAATACTGAATCTAGGCCATCAGAAAGAACACCAACTCCATCACCATCATCAACCCTCTCTCAGTCCGCCCTGTCCACCGCTACTTCTACCATATGCAGCTCTCAAGTCCAGCTCACCCTCCCAGACACTATGAGTAGGTCAAGAAAGTACTCAGTCTCTCATCCGCATACACTGGGTTTGAACGCCCACATTGCCAAACTAATCTCGTTTGAGATGATGCCCTATCGGTTGGTGGAAAGCGCAGCTTTCCGCGAACTCATGGCCTATGCAGTACCACGCTATGACCTACCCAGTCGCCACATCTTCTCTCGCAAAGCCATCCCAGCCCTCCACCATCATGTGAAAGACCGCATTGTCCATGCACTCAAGCAGTCAGTGAGTGGAAAGGTGCACCTCACAACTGATGCATGGTCCAGTCGGCATGGCCAGGGCCGTTACGTGTCCATCACTGCGCACTGGGTTAATGTGGTGGATGCAGGGTCCACAGGGGACAGCGGTGTTGGGACGGTGCTGCCTAGCCCACGGTATAGGAAACAGTTGGCTGTAGGCGTTCCACCCTCCTCCTCCTCCAGAAGCGAAAGCTCGTCCACAGAGCGCAGTCGTACGAGCACTCCATCTGCAGCTGCCACTGTTGCACACGAGGTGTCCCCCTATCGAGCAGCTAGTGGAAAGCGTCAGCAGGCTGTGTTGCAGATGATGTGTTTGGGCGACAGACACACCGCCGAGGTGCTGGCCGAGTACTTGAAGCGACAAACTGAGTCATGGCTGGGCAGTGTACATCTTGAGGCAGGCAAGGTAGTTAGTGATAACGGCCGTAATTTTGTGCCACCCATAGCCCTTTCAAAACTCAGCCACTTACCTTGCTTGGCTCACACCTTGAACCTGGTGGTGCAGTGCTTCCTCAAAAATTATCCGGAGTTAACAGCCCTGCTCCATAAGGTGCGAAGACAGTGCGCGCACATCCGCCGGTCGCCTGTACACTCCGTTCGTATGCAGAAGCTGCAGCGATTGCTCCACCTTCCCAACCACCGCCTCATTATCGACAATGCAACAAGGTGGAACTCCACCCTGCACATGGTGGAGCGGCTGTGCGAGCAGAGGCAGGCCATAATGCATTTGTGGGAGGATACACGGCCAGGCACTTTGAGAGCAGACATGGAGTTGACAGGTGTGAAGTGGTCGAAGCTGAAAGACCTCGGTAAAGTCCTTCAGTGTTTTGAGGAATGCACACGGCTGGTAAGCGCAGACGACGCCATCCTAAGCATGAGCATCCCACTTATGCGTCTGCTCATGCAAACTTTGATGCACCTTAAGGAGCAGGCGTCTGCAGCCAATGTTGACGAGGAGGAAGAGGTGGAGGGAATCCTTGATGACATTCAGCCATTGTCTGCTCAGGGACCTCTCCTGGACGAGTTGGAGGAAGAAGAGGAGGAGGAGGATGATGATGGGGATGATTACTTAGGGGAGGAGGATGCATCTCGTGGGGCAAGTGAAAATGTTGGCGTGGCAAGGTCTGGTACAGGGTTTGTGCGTGACTGGAGGGATCTGGATTTGCCAGAAAGTGCTCCTCCAACCAGCACTCGCAGTGCATCATTGACACCGGGAACATTGGCCCACATGTCAGATTATGCCTTGCGGATCCTAAAAAGGGACCCCAGCATTGCCAAAATGATGAACGATGACGACTACTGGTTGGCCAGCATCCTGGATCCACGCTATAAAGGCAAATTACAAAACATCATGCCACAGGAGAACCTTGACCTAATATTGGCTAATAAACAAGCAACTCTGGTAAATCGGTTGCTTGAGGCATTCCCAGCACACAGCAGCGGTGATGGTTCTCACACGAGCCGTACGGGCCGGGGGCAGCTTGGCAGAGGTGTTCATGGTGCACACAGCAGAAGTGGGGTTGGAGACAGGGGTTTCATGACAATGTTGTGGACTGATTTTTCAAGTACCGCTCACACAACTGGTAATACAGCATCGATGGAAAGTGACAGGAGACAGCAGTTGTCAACTATGGTTACAAACTACTTTTCCTCCCATATCGATGTTCTCCCACACAGGTCATTCCCCTTTGACTATTGGGCTGCTAAACTGGACACCTGGCCTGAATTGGCACAATATGCCTTACAGGAGCTCGCTTGCCCAGCTGCAAGTGTGCTATCGGAAAGAGTCTTCAGTGCAGCTGGATCAATCCTGACAGAAAAAAGGACCCGTCTGTCAACCCAAAATGTGGATGATCTAACCTTCATTAAAATGAACCATGCATGGGTTTCCAAGGATTTTGTCCCACCTTCCCCTGATGACACATAGGGTGACAGAAAAATGGCTTGCTTTGGTCCACCTCTTCCTGGGACTTGACCTATTTCGCCTTTTGCATCAGCTGAATGTCCAACATCAGCATATGCCACTTTCTAAAACTCCCTAACTGTGCTGCCTCCCCCCCATGGCTGGGGTCACCACCTAGCGCATGACACCGTGCGAGTGCCGTTGCCCTGGACAGGTGGGTAGGCTGACTCTTGGGCGCGGGCACTGGCACAGGGTCCCTCATAGTGCAATCAAGTGTCTCTGACGATGGTGGTGCACACCCGCCGTCAGACACACCGCCGTACTATGAGGGGCCCAGTGCCAGTACCAACGCCCACGAGTGGGCCCCCCTTGCTTGGGCAGGGCCCCAGCATTTGCAATCTTTACCTCTCCCTGCTCCTCCGCTGTGTAGTCTGGGCCGTCAAATCCATACTGTGCCTGACACCGTCTGAGCCTGCCTCCTGGTGTATTGACATATATTTTGAATGTGTACGCTATCCATACATGTTATCCTGGGATACGGTACCCTTTCTCACCTTTGTGCAATCACGTGCAATCCATACTGGGCCTAACACCGTCTGAGCCTGCCTCCTGATGTATAGACATATATTTTGAATGTGTACGCTATCCATACATGTTATCCGGGGATATGGTACCCTTTCTCACCTTTGTGCAATCACGTGCAATCCATACTGGGCCTAACACCGTCTGAGCCTGCCTCCTGATGTATAGACATATATTTTGAATGTGTACACTATCCATACATGTTATCCGGGGATACGGTACCCTTTCTCACCTTTGTGCAATCACTTGCAAGCCATACTGGGCCTTACACCATCTGAGCCTGCCTCCTGATGTATAGACATATCTTTTGAATGTGTACGCTATCCATACATGTTATCCGGGGATACGGTACCCTTTCTCACCTTTGTGCAATCACTTGCAAGCCATACTGGGCCTTACACCGTCTGAGCCTGCCTCCTGATGCATAGACATATCTTTTGAATGTGTACGCTATCCATACATGTTATCCGGGGATACGGTACCCTTTCTCACCTTTGCGCAATCACGTGCAAGCCATACTGGGCCTAACACCATCTGAGCCTGCCTCCTGATGTATAGACATATCTTTTGAATGTGTACGCTATCCATACATGTTATCCGGGGATACGGTACCCTTTCTCACCTTTGCGCAATCACGTGCAAGCCATACTGGGCCTAACACCATCTGAGCCTGCCTCCTGATGTATAGACATATCTTTTGAATGTGTACGCTATCCATACATGTTATCCGGGGATGCGGTACCCTTTCTCACCTTTGTGCAATCACTTTCAAGCCATACTGGGCCTTACACCGTCTGAGCCTGCCTCCTGATGTATAGACATATCTTTTGAATGTGTACGCTATCCATACATGTTATCCGGGGATACGGTACCCTTTCTCACCTTTGTGCAATCACTTGCAAGCCATACTGGGCCTTACACCGTCTGAGCCTGCCTCCTGATGTATAGACATATCTTTTGAATGTGTACGCTATCCATACATGTTATCCGGGGATACGGTACCCTTTCTCACCTTTGTGCAATCACGTGCAATCCATACTGGGCCTAACACCGTCTGAGCCTGCCTCCTGATGTATAGACATATCTTTTGAATGTGTACGCTATCCATACATGTTATCCGGGGATACGGTACCCTTTCTCACCTTTGTGAAATCACGTGCAATCCATACTGGGCCTAACACCGTCTGAGCCTGCCTCCTGATGTATAGACATATATTTTGAATGTGTATGCTATCCATACATGTTATCAGGAGATACGGTACCCTTTCTCACCTTTGTGCAATCACGTGCAAGCAATACTGGGCCTATCACCGTCTGAGCCTGCCTCCTGATGTATAGACATATATTTTGAATGTGTACGCTATCCATACATGTTATCCGGGGATACGGTACCATTTCTCACCTTTGTGCAATCACGTGCAAGCCATACTGGGCCTAACACCGTCTGAGCCTGCCTCCTGATGTATAGACATATCTTTTGAATGTGTACGCTATCCATACATGTTATCCGGGGATACGGTACCCTTTCTCACCTTTGTGCAATCACGTGCAAG
The DNA here is from genome assembly GCF_039654945.1 of Dendrobates tinctorius. Lineage (NCBI taxonomy): Eukaryota > Metazoa > Chordata > Amphibia > Anura > Dendrobatidae > Dendrobates > Dendrobates tinctorius. The sequence goes on along the minus strand of NW_027361705.1, from coordinate 11,188,754 downwards.
CCATACTGGGCCTTACACCGTCTGAGCCTGCCTCCTGATGTATAGACATATCTTTTGAATGTGTACGCTATCCATACATGTTATCCGGGGATACGGTACCCTTTCTCACCTTTGTGCAATCACTTGCAAGCCATACTGGGCCTTACACCATCTGAGCCTGCCTCCTGATGTATAGATATATCTTTTGAATGTGTTCGCTATCCATACATGTTATCCGGGGATACGGTACCCTTTCTCACCTTTGTGCAATCACTTGCAAGCCATACTGGGCCTTACACCATCTGAGCCTGCCTCCTGATGTATAGACATATCTTTTGAATGTGTACGCTATCCATACATGTTATCCGGGGATACGGTACCCTTTCTCACCTTTGTGCAATCACTTGCAAGCCATACTGGGCCTTACACCGTCTGAGCCTGCCTCCTGATGCATAGACATATCTTTTGAATGTGTACGCTATCCATACATGTTATCCGGGGATACGGTACCCTTTCTCACCTTTGTGCAATCACTTGCAATCCATACTGGGCCTAACACCGTCTGAGCCTGCCTCCTGATGTATAGACATATATTTTGAATGTGTACGCTATCCATACATGTTATCCGGGGATACAGTACCCTTTCTCACCTTTGTGCAATCACTTGCAAGCCATACTGTGCCTGACACCGTCTGAGCCTGCCTCCTGATGTATAGACATATCTTTTGAATGTGTACGCTATCCATACATGTTATCTGGGGATACGGTACTCTTTCTCACCTTTGTTGCAATCACTTGCAAGCCATACTGGGCCTAACACCGTCTGAGCCTGCCTCCTGATGTATAGACATATCTTTTGAATGTGTACGCTATCCATACATGTTATCCGGGGATACGGTACCCTTTCTCACCTTTGTGCAATCACGTGTAACCCATACTGGGCGTGAGAACGGCTGGCGAGCTGTTAAGCAAGCTACAGCACCTGTGGTTTGCACACGTAAGTTTTTCATTTTTTTCAGGAATGACGGTTAGGCTTAATTCCGGAACTGCGGTTGACCTGCACTTACTGGGAAATCATCGTTCGCGAGTAATAATTGTAATCAGTGATCCCCATCACTAACGTTGTTCAGCGGGTTATCTGCACCTGTAAGCGACAAACGCTGGCCTTTTCAGTGTAGCGCGCATGCAGCCACGGACATGTAAGGGCATGACACACCAGTTATTGGCCAATCTCATGTGCCAGAGCCTCACGTGTCCCTCTAGTAAGCCAGACTCGGACCGCGGGGCATGACGGAGTCTCGTTCGTTAACGGAATTAAGCTTGCAATGTGTGCATCTGTTCTGTAGCTGGCATGGTTGAGGTTGCCTGTGTTGAGTCAAATTACGCCGTAAGCTCCACTCCTGGTGGTGCCCTTCTGGACATTCCTTTAAGGTTCAGCTTTGCAACCATACTGCCCACGTAAAACAAACACTTTGCCTTCATGAACGCTGTTTGGAGGGTCATGACTCGTGGGAATAACGCCGCCCAATCAGTTAACCTGCTAGAGAGATCCTTCGTTACTCCCAAGCATGACATCACACTCCCTAGGAGGAAGGTAATGCCACTGTGGCGACCGTACTCCTGGGGGCGACACAAGTGCACTGATGCCCAGCCACTGCTCGATGAATCTGCTGTTACATTGACCCAGACCACTACATTCCCCTCGCACGCTACCCGGCCTGAATCTGACCCTGATGAAACTCAGGTTACCCTTCCCATATACAGTTCCATCTTACACGGTGACAAAGAGGAAGCTGCAGATGAAAGTGCAGGTTCGGCCCACCCGCCATCAGACACACCACCGTACTATCAGGGGCCCTGTGCCAGTGCCGTCGCCAACGAGTGGGCCCCCCTGCTTGCTCAGGATCACAGCACTTGCAAGGTTGAAATACTGTGCAGTGAGATGGAAGATGGGGACGACGAGGAGTCCAGACTAGTACAGGGATTCCCTAGCGAGGAGACTTATTTGATTGTTTTCAATGTTGGGACAGCAATTTTTGGGGAGCACTATACTCTGGAGAATGATAGATGGGGCCCACCATACACTGGAACATTCCAAAGGTGGACATCAGACACTGGAGCAGCATTTACAGGGCCCATTATACACTAGAGCATTAGAAATGGGGCCCCTTATGTTTGGAGCATTATTTGGGCCCATAAGACAGTGGAGCTTCATCCATGGGGACCAACATATACTGTAGCATTATGTGGAGCTCATCATATACTGTTTCAAACATTATATGGGACCAATGATTCTGTATGGAGAAATAGATGGGCCTCGTCATGAGATGTAAAAAGTGAGGTATTTTTCATTGTACTATACCGCTATTTCTCTGCCGTATCGGAGCATGATGAGTTGTGGTATTATGTGTTAAAGGGGCGCTCTTTCGCCCAGGGCACATGAAAACCTGGAGCCAGCCCTACCCCCCCACAACTTTAGCCAAATAACCCCCATTTTTCAGTGCGTAACTTGTATTATGAAGTTAATTAAGGTTGACCAGCTTAAGTAAGAAGAATTGATGCTTTTGGCATTCAAATGAGCACTGTAGGTGTGTTTCCTGTCCTCTCACTGCCGACTTTTATTCCCCATTGACTTACATTGGGTTTCGTGTTTCGGGACGACCCCGACATTTCCCTATAATCGGCCGATCTTGCTCGACCCGACTTTTGGAAAAGTCGGGTTTCACGAAACGAAACTCGACCATAAAAAAACAAAAGTCGCTCAACTCTACATATCACCAATCTTAAACTGGGGACCAATGGTCCTATGTCAATTGGAAAACCGCTGGGCCTTCTCCTGGGAGAGAGATAACTTATCCACCACTTGGTCCCAGATCTGGTGCATTCTCTCCACCACAGTGTCAACACCTGGGCAGGCTGAAGGCTCCACCTGCCCTGAAGAAAATCGAGGATGAAACCCAAAGTTACAAAAAAAAGGTGACATCAAAGTGGCAGAACTAGCTCTATTATTTAAAGCAAATTCGGCCAAGGGCAAAAATGAAACCCAATCATCCTGATCAGCGGAAATAAAACATCTCAAATACGACTCCAAGGTCTGGTTTGTTCTCTCTGTCTGCCCATTGGTCTGAGGATGAAAAGCAGAGGAGAAGGACAACTGAATTCCCAGCTTAGAACAGAAAGTCCTCCAAAATCTAGACACAAACTGAACTCCTCTGTCAGATACAATGTTCTCAGGAATCCCGTGTAAGCGAACCACCTTTTGCAACAACAGGGGCACCAACTCAGAGGAAGATGGCAACTTAGGAAGTGGTACAAGATGAACCATCTTAGAGAACCTATCACAAATCACCCAAATAACAATCATTCTTTGAGAGACCGGCATATCAGAGATGAAATCCATTGAAATATGGGTCCATGGCCTCCTGGGGACAGGCAAAGGCATCAACAACCCACTAGAACGAGAACAAGATTTAGACCGGGAGCAAGTCCCACAGGACTGCACAAAATTCCTGATATCATGAGACAAGGTGGGCCACCAAAAAGAGCGACTAACCAGATCTCTAGTACCAAAAATACCTGGATGACCAGCCAATGCAGAGCAATGAACTTCAGACATCACTCTCTTCTTCCACTGGTCAGGAACATACAACTTTCCACTGGGACAACGCTCAGGTTTGTCCTCCTGGAACTCTTGCAGAGCAAGTCTCAAATCGGGCGAGATGGCAGAAAGAACTACCCCTTCGCCTAAGATGGTAGCAGGCTAGGTCACCACAGGAGAATCAGCAAAGAAACTCCTAGAGAGGGTGTCTGCCTTGACATTCTTAGTTCCAGGAAGAAAAGAGACCACAAAATCAAAACTTGTAAAAAACAAGGCCCACCTAGCTTGTCTAGGGTTCAAGCGTTTAGCCGACTCTAGATAAATCAAATTCTTGTGGTCAGTGAGGACCACAACTTGATGTTTAGCTCCCTCCAACCAATGTCTCCACTCCTTAAATGCCCATTTCATGGCCAACAGTTCCCGATTCCCCACATCATAGTTACGTTCAGATGGAGAGAACTTTCGGGAAAAGAAAGCACAGGGATTCATTTTAGCTGTTACAGGATCCTTTTGGGACAAAACAGCTCCTGCACCAATCTCAGAAGCATCCACCTCTACCTGGAACGGGAGTGAGACATCAGGTTGCCGCAAAACCGGGGTGGAGGTAAATCTTCGCTTCAGCTCCTGAAAGGAAGCAACAGCCTCCGCAGACCAATTCAACACATCAGCACCCTTCTTAGTCAGATCAGTCAATGGCTTGGCAATACTAGAAAATTTTGCTATAAATTTCCGATAAAAATTAGCAAAACCCAAAAACTTCTGGAGGGCCTTCAAAGAAGTGGGCTGAACCCAATCATAAATGGCCTGTACCTTGGCCGGGTCCATTTCAATAGTTGACGGAGACAAAATAAATCCCAAAAATGAAATTCTCTGTACTCCAAAAAGGCATTTCGATCCTTTGACATACAGGGAATTCTCCCTCAAGATCCGGAACACAGTCCGAATATGTTCCACATGAGAATCCCAATCCTTGGAGAAGATCAAAATATCATCCAGATAGATAATCAAAAATTTATCGACAAAGTCTCGGAAAATATCGTTCATGAAGCACTGGAAGACAGAAGGGGCATTAGTGAGCCCAAAAGGCATCACCAGGTACTCAAAATGTCCCTCCGGAGTATTAAACGCCGTCTTCCATTCATCCCCCTGCTTAATGCAGATAAGATTATACGCCCGCCTGAGGTCAAGCTTGGTAAACCAGCAAGCACCTCTAACTCTAGAGAATAGATCCGAAATCATAGGTAACGGATACTGATATTTAATAGTAATTTTATTGAGGGTACGATAATCAATACAAGGCCTTAAAGAACCATCCTTTTTGGCCACAAAAAAAAAAACGGCACCTAAGGGTGAAGAGGATGGTCTAATATGACCCTTCTCCAATGCCTCCTTAATATAGGACCGCATAGCCTCGTGCTCGGGTACAGATAAATTGAAGAGCCGACCCTTGGGAAATTTACACCCCGGGCTTAGTTCAATTGCACAGTCATAACTCCTATGAGGATGCAAGGACGCAGACTCATTCTCACTAAATACATCATAAAAGTCCGCCAAATAGAAACCCCAGAACAACGGCATCATGCAGACCATGCAACACCAAAAATCTGCAATTTTCTTGATGGTCTGGGGCGACCCGCATTACCACCTGGGTCCAAAACTGAGGTTTATTTTTAGCCAAAGGAGTAGCATCAATCCCCCTCAAAGGGATAGGCGTCTGCAGAGGTGTCATCGGAAATCCACAACGTTTAGCAAAATCCAAGTCCATTAGGTTTAGCGCTGCTCCCGAATCCACAAAAGCCTTGGCGGAAAATGTGGACAGGGAGCAGATCAGAGTAATTGCCAGAAGAAACTTAGGTTGAACACCACCAACAGAAAACGTGTGTGCAAAGCGTTTCTCTCGTTTAGGACAAACAGAAATAATATGCGAGGCATCTACACAGAAAAAACACAGCTTATTACGCCTTCTGAACTCCTGACATTGCGCCTTAGGCAAAACTCTATCACATTGCATAGGTTCAGACGTCTGTTCACCCGGTGGCAACACCTCTCGTGCAATCCTGCATTCATGCAAACGCCGATCAACCTGAATGGCTAATGACATAGAATCGTCCAGACCAGAGGGAACAGGAAATCCCACCATAGTATCTTTTGCGGCTTCTGACAAACCCTTCCGAAAGAGAGCAGCCAAGGCATTATCATTCCAGGTAGTAAGGACCGCCCACTTTCCGAACTTTTGACAGTACAACTCTGCAGAATCTCGACCCTGGTTCAATGCCAACAGGGTCTTTTCAGCCTGATCAATAGCATTAGGTTCGTCATACAACAACCCCAAAGCTTGAAAGAATGCGTTCACATTAGTCAGAATAGGATCATCTGGTTTGAAAGAAAATGCCCAATCCTGGGGATCACCACGCAGCAAAGAGATGACAATTTTAACCTGCTGCGCGGAGCTCCCTGACGAGTTAGGCTTCAAGGCAAAAAATAATTTACAATTATTTTTGAAACTCAAAAATTTAGATCGATCCCCAAAAAATACATCAGGTGTAGGGATCTTTGGTTCAACAGCATGCGAACGAGCAAGGTAGGCGGAAATTCCCCGCACTTCCGCAGCGAGCTGCTCCACACGATCAGACAATTGCTTTATCTCCATTGAGAGAAAAAAAAATTCCCCCTACGGCCTCAGAGATATAGAGGAAAGAATATACGCACACCTTTTTTTTGTTTTTTTTTTTAAACACAATTCTTTCCTGCTATTGAGTACCCTAGGATCTGCGGTATGGCGGGTGATTCTGTTATGATTGAGTCACAAACAGAAATGCTAGTTAAGTCCAGAAAACCAGAGAAGTTGGCAGCTATCGGATTGCAGACCCCTGAACCTATCAACACAACTAGCAGTAGCCGTGGGGGGTTCCTACGATGCCCTAGACTCCTCGATCACAGCCGGAGAAATAGCTAGGCCTAAAGAAAGAAAGGGGAAAACTAAACTGCCCCAGAGCAGACCCCAAAGCAATAGGCAGCCCCCAACATATAATGATGGTGAAGCAGATGAAAACACTAACACAGGCAGAAAGATAGACTGAGCAAAGATGGGGCCCAATCTAGCTAGATAGAAAAGGACAGGAAGGCTGCTGTCTGCAATCCGTGAAAAACCCTATGAAAATAAGAGCCAACAGACTGACAGTGAAAAAGGCCCTGAAGACGCTAGGCTTCAAAAAAGCTATGTCAGTACTCAGTAATATTCTGAAGACAGAGCTACAGGCAAAAGGAGATTCAGCTCACCCCAGCAGGGAATGGCAGAATCCAGAAAAGCAAGGAAAACAAAAACAAAACACTAATGCAAACAGGCAAAGCAGAAAAACTTAGCTTAGAGGAGCAGGAATCAGACTGGTGTCCTAGAAGTCCACAGAGAAATCACCCGCAGGGCAGAAGGGCGTCGGCAGCCTTATATCCAGTCCGTGACTCCACTCAGCCAGTCATCCTCATCAGGTTCAGGTGCCTGATAATCAGGCTCATTACCTTCCTTCACCAGAATAGGGAGTTCACAAGACCTCAGTGACGAAGGGGAAAATGAACTCACAACAGCTTCCCTTCCGAGCCCCGACGTGTGTCCATACAGTAGTTTTCTCCCACATATGGGGTGTCAGCGTACTACTTTTGGGGTCCAATTTCTCCTGTTACCCTTGGGAAAATGAAAAAATTAGGGACTAATTGATCATTTTTGTGGAAAAAATACGATTTTTTTATTTTCATGCCCGGGCATTATAAACTTCTGTGAAGCCCTTGAGGGTTCAAAGTGCTCACCACACATCTAGATAAGTTCCTTAGGGGGTCTAGTTTTCAAAATGGGGTCATTTGTGGGGGGTTTCAACTGTTTAGGTACATTAGGGGCTCTCCAAAGGCAACATGACACCCGCAGACCATTCCATCAAAGTCTGCATTCCAAAACATCACTACTTCCCTTCCGAGCCCCGACGTGTGCCCATACAGTAGTTTTCTCCCACATATGGGGTATCAGCATACTCAGGACAAATTGGACAACAACTTTTGTGGTCCAATTTCTCCTGGTACCCTTGGGAAAATAAAAAAATGGTGACTAAAATATCATGTTTGTGGAAAAAATACAAATTTTTTATTTTCACGCCCGGGAGTTATAAACTTCTGTGAAGCACTGGGGGGTTCAAAGTGCTCACCACACATCTAGATAAGTTCCTTAGGGGGTCTAGTTTACAAAATGGTGTCATTTGTGGGGGGGTTCCTCTGTTTAGGTACATCAGGGGTTTTCCAATCGCCAAAAACGTCAAATGGCGCTGCTTCCCTTCCGAGCTCTGCCAGGCGCCCAAATAGTGGTTTACCCCCACATGTGGGGTATCAGCGTACTCAGGACAAATTGCACAATAACTTTAAGGGTCCTGTTACCCTTGGAAAAATAAGAATTGAGGGTGAAAAGATCATTTTTGTGGAAATAATATGATTTTTTTAATTGTACGGCTTTATGTTATAAACTTCTGTGAAGCCCATGGGGGTTCAAAGTTCTCACCACACATCTAGATAAGTTCCTTAGGGGGTCTAGTTTCCAAAATGGTGTCATTTGTGGGGGGTTTCCACTGTTTTGGTACATCAGGAGTTTTCCAAACGCGACATGGTGTCCGATCTCAATTCCAGTCAAAAACGTCAAATGGCGCTGCTTCCCAAATAGTGGTTTACCCCCACATGTGGGGTATCAGCGTACTCAGGACAAATTGCACAATAACTTTTAGGGTCCTGTTACCCTTGGGAAAATAAAAATTGAATCAAAGTTCTCAACACATATCTAGATAAGTTCCTTGGGGGGTCTAGTTTCCAAAATGGGGTCACTTGTAGGGGGTTTCCACTGATTAGGTACATCAGGGACTCTCCAAACGTGACATGGCGTCCAATCTGAATTCCAGCCAATTTTGCATTGAAAAAGTCAAACGGCGCTCCTTCCATTCTGAGCTCTGTCATGCGCCGAAACAGTCGTTCCCACCCACATATCAGGTATCAGCGTACTCAGGACAAATTGCACAATAACCTTTGCAGTCCAATTTCTCCTGTTACCCTTGGTAAAATAAAAAAAATTGAACCTGAAGTATTTTTTTTATGAAAAAAAGTTAGATGTTCATTTTTTTTAAATATTCAAAAAAATTCCTGTGGCGCACCTAAAGGGTTAATAAACTTCTTGAATGTGGTTTTGAGCATCTTAAGGGGTGCAGTTTTTAGAATGGTGTCACTTTTGGGTATTTTCTATCATATAGACCCCTCAAAGTGGCTTCAAATGTGATGTGGTCCTAAAAATAAAATGGTGTTGTAAAAATGAGAAATCGCTGGTCAACTTTTAACCCTTATAACTTCCTAACAAAAAAAAATTTTGGTTCCAAAATTGTGCTGATGTAAAGTAAACATGGGGGAAATGTTAGTTATCAAGTTTTTTGTGTGCCTTATCTCTGTGATTTAAGGGCATAAAAATTCAAAGTTGGTAAAATTGCGAAATGTTCAAAATTTTCGCCAAATTTCCGTTTTTCTCACAAATAAACGCAAGTTATTTGAATGAAATTTTACCACTAACATGAAGTACAATATGTCACGAGAAAACAATGTCAGAATCACGGGGATCCATGGAAGCGTTCCAGAGTTATGACCTCATAAAGGTACAGTGGTCAGAATTGTAAAAATTGGCCCGGTCATGAATGTGCAAACCACCCTTGGGGGTGAAGGGGTTAATGTCCCGTTAAAGCGTTCACATAACCCATTGGTTTGCGGGTGGTACAGGGCGCTTCTAATAGACTTTACGCGGCACAGCTTCCACAGTTGCTTGGTCACCTCTGCTGTAAACTGGTTATCCTGGTCCGAGATAATCTCCCGGGGAAATCCAACCCATGAGAAAACCTGGAGCAGGGCGGCCGCCACAGTCTCTGCCAGTATGTTAGGTAACGCAAACGCCTCTGGATACCGTGTGGCATAATCTACCACTGTCAATATATACTTTTTCCCGGACGGACTGGGTTTGGCTAACGGCCCTATCAGATCGACCGCTACTCGGTTAAATAGTTCCTCCACAATAGGGAGGAGGCGTAATTTGGCCTTGCATCAATCCCCCCTCTTGCCAATGCGCTGACAACTGTCAGAGGTCTGGCAGTACTGACGAACATCATAGGTTACACCCGGCCAAAAGAAGTTTTGTGTCAGACGATGCCTGGTGCGACTGACGCCGAAGTGCCCGGCCAAGGGTATATCATGAGAGATTCGCAGTAGCTCCTGCCTATACTTCTTGGGAACTACCAGCTGTTGTTTTATAGTGGGGCTCATCTGTTATGATGAGTCACCGAAGGAGGAATAAACAAAATACCAGCTAAGCCCAGAAAAACCAGAGAGGTTGGCAGCTATCGGATTGCAGACCCCTGAACCTATCCACAACAACTAGCAGTAGCCGTGGGGGGTTCCTACGGTGCCCTAGACCCCTCTATCACAGCCGGAGAACTATGTAGCCTAAAGACAGAAAGGGGAAAAACTAAACTGCCCCAGAGCAGACCCCAAAGCAATAGGCAGCCCCAAACATATAATGACGGTGAAGCAAGATGAAAACACTAACACAAATAGAAAGATAGGTTGAGCAAATGATGGGGCCCAAGCTAACTACATAGGACAGGATAGGAAAGCTGCTGTCTGCCATCCGCAAAAACCCTATCAAAATGAGCCAACCGACTGATAGGAAAAACAGGCCCTGAAGTCGCTAGGCTTCAAAAGACTATATCAGCACTCAGGTATATTCTGAAGACAGAGCAAAATATCAACGGATCAGAGACAAAAATGGAATCCAGCTCACCCCCGGCCGGGGATGGCAGAACTCCCAAAAAACAAGGCAAAACAAAAACAAAACTGAAGAGTACAAAGCAAAGCAGAAAAACTTAGCTTTGAGATGCAGGAATCAGACTGGTCTCCAAGAATCCAGCAGGAAAATTACCAGCCAGGAAGAAGGGCGTCGGCAGCCTTATATCCAGTCCTCAATTCCAGCCACCCAGTCATCATCCAGCTGCCCAGGTGTTTGGTAATCAGTCTCACTACCTTCTTTCACTAGAGGAGGGAGTTCATCAGACCTCAATGGTGAAGGGAAAAATGAACTCACAACACTCGTCCCTGTGTGGTGCTGCTCTGTGATCCGGTAGAGGAGTCCCTGCTTCCATACAAACTGTTCCCCTTCCAGTACTCCTCTCCCCTCCTGTGCCTTCCCACGATATCACTCTAATGAAGGATCCTCAATTAACTCCCTCTTAAATTCATCTGGGGTGGCCCAAGAAATGTGTCTGGCTATGGGAATACGTGCAGGGCTGGGATGTCTTACCTGGGCCTCCTCTGAGTGTGATTCCGCCTCCGCAGCTCGAACTTGTCTCTGGGTGGTCACAGGATAGGTCTCAGCCAGAGGGGCCACCGAGAATGCAGACAACATGGGCCCCAAGTCATTTCCCAGCAAGACGTCTGCAGGCAAATCCTCCATCAAGCCGACCTCAACAAGGCCATCCCCGACTCGCCAGTTCAGGTGAATCCTGGCAGTGGGTAGTCGATGTATAGCTCCCCCTGCTACACGGACTGCCACTGTCCGGTCCTTCTTCTCTTGGCCCCAGACGAGATGAGGCTTCACAAGGGTCAAAGTTGCTCCGGAATCTCTTAGTCCCTGCATACGTTTCACATTAACTCTCACGACCTGTCGATGCTGTTGACGATTATCTGCCCGGGCTGCCTGCACGGAGTCTACTTCATGCAGCACTTCCTCCATCTCTTCCACCCCTTGGTTAGTCGTAGCCCCCAATGCCATGTCAGCTTCACCTTGGTAGCAGTGTACAGCAGCCCAGCTGAAGGTAGCTGTTCCCACCTTTGGCCACTGGGTATGCTGAGTCCGGTCGGGGCATTGTCTTTGCAGGTGGCCCAGCTGCTGGGTTTCTAGCTGGTCCCCCTACAGTCTTCAGTGGTTTGGGGCCCTCCAGGTCCATGGGTGGGCCCCTAGTGACCACCTTTGATCCGGAGAACTGCGGCCTCCTGGCATCATGATGTTCATCGGCCAGACGAGCGGCTTCCTCAAGAGTCGTTGGCCGCCTGTCCCGAAGCCATTCCTGTGTCTCGGGGTTTAGTCCACTAAAGAATCGTCCTAACAGGAAGAGCTGAAGGACGTCCTCCTTAGTGGTTGCTTGGCTCCCTTGTACCCACTGTAGCAGTGACCGCCGTAATTTACAGGCCCATTCAACGTGGGTATCGGTTACGCGTTTTATAAGTCCGCGGAACTTTTGGCGATAGGCCTCTGGTGTCAGCGCATACCGGGCCAAGATCACTTCTTTGATCCGCTCATAGTCCATACAGTCCTCATCAGGTACCATGCGATAGGCGTCCGCTGCTCGGCCTGTCAGCTTGCTGGCCAGAATCTGAACCCGTTCCTCCGGCTTCACTTGATGAAGGGCACACTGCCGCTCAAAGTCCTGCAGAAAGCCATCAATGTCTTCCTCTGCCTCCCCCAACTGTCAGAAGGCATTATACTGGATCTTTTTGTGGCTTACTGTTGAAGGTACCTGGTCGAAGGCCAGAGCTACCCCTGCTCGCTGGCTCTCCACTCTCCGCTCTGCCATCTCCATCTTGGCCAGCTCCACTTTGGTCCACTCTGCCATCTCCATCTTGACTAGCTCTATCCTGGTCTGCTCGGCCATCTTTTCCTTCAGATCAGTACGCACATCAGCCATCACCTCTCGTATGATCTCTACTGCAGGGTTTAGGCCATAGAACGCCAGTCTGTTCTTTACCTCCCTCTGGAATTCGGTCTCCTCCACATTCACATTGAGGGGCGCTGCACTGTCGTGTTCCATGATGGCTGCTATCAAATCCGCTTTTGTTTTGTTGCTGGCGATCAACCCTCGGGCTTCCACCAGATCTTTTAACGTAGTCCTCTTTAACTTCTGGTAGTTTTTTTCCATTCATTCCTTTCCTCCTGTAGAAGGGGGTATCAAATCCCGCTGTCTGCCACCAGTGTAACGGGGTCTACCAAGCTGGGGGTACCTCTTTCAGTACCACCCCGTGTTTTCAGAGGTCCGATCTGCATTGGCTGGAGTCTGAATGAATGACGCTGGCTGGAATCCCTGGGTTACATGGGCGAATATAAAAGATCACTGCTTCTCCACGTATTTCCAGTCTGACAACACTTTACTCACAGGACACAGAATATATCACACAGATACAGAGGGCAGGCCAATAGAAAAGCGGCAGGCCAGACATGCATTACAAAAGCCGCACGTGGCCGGAGCCTGCCGATGTTTACTGTGGAAATTACAAAGGTGGGGGGAGGGCGGACAAAAGGGGAATGCTGATGCATTAGGGACATGCATCTCACATAGAACCTATTATCCATACATACAGTGGGGCAAAAAAGTATTTAGTCAGTCAGCAATAGTGCAAGTTCCACCACTTAAAAAGATGAGAGGCGTCTGTAATTTACATCATAGGTAGACCTCAACTATGGGAGACAAACTGAGAAAAAAAAATCCAGAAAATCACATTGTCTGTTTTTTTTTCATTTTATTTGCATATTATGGTGGAAAATAAGTATTTGGTCAGAAACAAAATTTCATCTCAATACTTTGTGATATATCCTTTGTTGGCAATGACAGAGGTCAAACGTTTTCTGTAAGTCTTCACAAGGTTGCCACACACTGTTGTTGGTATGTTGGCCCATTCCTCCATGCAGATCTCCTCTAGAGCAGTGATGTTTTTGGCTTTTCGCTTGGCAACACGGACTTTCAACTCCCTCCAAAGGTTTTCTATAGGATTGAGATCTGGAGACTGGCTAGGCCACTCCAGGACCTTGAAATGCTTCTTACGAAGCCACTCCTTCGTTGCCCTGGCGGTGTGCTTTGGATCATTGTCATGTTGAAAGACCCAGCCACGTTTCATATTCAATGTCCTTGCTGATGGAAGGAGGTTTGCACTCAAAATCTCATGATACATGGCCCCATTCATTCTTTCATGTACCCGGATCAGTCGTCCTGGCCCCTTTGCAGAGAAACAGCCCCAAAGCATGATGTTTCCACCACCATGCTTTACAGTAGGTATGGTGTTTGATGGATGCAACTCAGTATTCTTTTTCCTCCAAACACGACAAGTTGTGTTTCTACCAAACAGTTCCAGTTTGGTTTCATCAGACCATAGGACATTCTCCCAAAACTCCTCTGGATCATCCAAATGCTCTCTAGACGGGTCCGGACATGTACAGGCTTAAGCAGTGGGACACGTCTGGCACTGCAGGATCTGAGTCCATGGTGACGTATTGTGTTACTTATGGTAGGCCTTGTTACATTGGTCCCAGCTCTCTGCAGTTCATTCACTAGGTCCCCCCGCGTGGTTCTGGGATTTTTGCTCACCGTTCTTGTGATCATTCTGACCCCACGGGGTGGGATTTTGCGTGGAGCACCAGATCGAGGGAGATTATCAGTGGTCTTGTATGTCTTCCGTTTTCTAATTATTGCTCCCACAGTTGATTTCTTCACTCCAAGCTGGTTGGCTATTGCAGATTCAGTCTTCCCAGCCTGGTGCAGGGCTACAATTTTGTTTCTGGTGTCCTTTGACAGCTCTTTGGTCTTCACCATAGTGGAGTTTGGAGTCAGACTGTTTGAGGGTGTGCACAGGTGTCTTTTTATACTGATAACAAGTTTAAACAGGTGCCATTACTACAGGTAATGAGTGGAGGAAAGAGGAGACTCTTAAAGAAGAAGTTACAGGTCTGTGAGAGCCAGAAATCTTGATTGCTTGTTTCTGACCAAATACTTATTTTCCACCATAATATGCAAATAAAATGAAAAAAAAACAGACAATGTGATTTTCTGGATTTTTTTTTCTCAGTTTGTCTCCCATAGTTGAGGTCTACCTATGATGTAAATTACAGACGCCTCTCATCTTTTTAAGTGGTGGAACTAGCACTATTGCTGACTGACTAAATACTTTTTTGCCCCACTGTATAACTGCACAACATATTCTGGGTGCTAAGTGGTTCTGTAACACGTAACACCTATGTCTTGAGGTCCTACAGGAGTGATGCTGCGCTACCGCAAAGGGCGCTATTACCCCATAATGCATGTGAGGATAAGGAAAGGGAAAGTTGAGGAGGTATTCTGTGTGGACTGTAATGTAACTGATGTGTCCGGGACATTGAAAAGATAAGCAAAATCGTTTGTTTCGCATCAGAACTGGTGTCTGTGTCTGTTCTTTCTACTCAGTGCACAGAAGCTGAGTGTGCAGGAGCTGTGTCGTACCGAAGTGAAATTCCTGATGGTGAACCAGAATCCTGAACAGGTACGCCAGTAGAAGCTGATAGTTTTCCTGTGGGAGGAGGCAAGGACACCAGAGCCCCAGTGTCCTCGGCTACGACTACAGTCCTGGCCGCACCTTACACTGCAATGTGTCTAAATGCAATAGGCTGGAGAAAGAACTGGTGACGTATCCCACAAAACCTTCACCTTGAAACTCAGTGGAATAAAATCAGTATACTGTAAATATAGTGCTTGACAGTGAGATACCTAGACTGGGCAGCATCATTCAAGTGATTGGGGAAGAGCAAAGACAGATCTAAAGTAACAAGAACAACAATTACACAAGGGGAGAAAATCCTCATGGTGCCCCATTTGCTAATGCAATCTATGATGAAAAGGACTGGCTGAGCTGTGAAGAAGGCTACGAGTATATGAGGGGGTATGAATAATGGAAGGTTGGACATTATCAACAGTGAAATGGAAAGGAACGAATGTGGGCCTAAGACTGAATATGGGGACTTTGTGTCAGATTACTACACCATGTATTACTCAGCCAATGAGGTAGAAAGAAGAAAGGGAGTTGCTATTGTGACCAACAAAAGATTTACAAGGTGCAAAGACCACCCCAAGTAATTTAACGAAAGCGTCATGTCCATATGTATTAGAGGTATTCCACTGAATGTGACTATTATCCAAGTCTGTACACCAACAGCAGAAACATCAGAGAAGTACACTATGAACTTCTACAACCATATCCAAAGTGTGTTCAACATTATCCTCCATCTTGGTGCTTCTAATGGTTGCCATTTTGACCATTTCAGTTGTTCCTCCGCTTTCTTCACACAAGGACTCTTGATCCTGCCGACTATGCAAAGTTGTGCGGTGTACAGAGCTTTAGTAACATAGTAACATAGTTATTAAGGCTGAAGGAAGACTTTAAGTCCATCTAGTTCAACCCATATCCTATCCTACCATACCCTAACATGTTGATCCAGAGGAAGGCAAAAAAAACCCATGTGCAAATCATGGTTAAAGCTCTGGCTCCTTACAAATAAAATATGTGGTGAGGAACGCTCACATTTCAGCCACAGGACTCCGCTGCCTCCATGCTTTCAGATCCCAGAACAACCACCGATAAATCAGGGGCCATCCAGTTTAGCTTAACCAGTTCAACTTTACTTAACAGTCCAAGTTCCATAGAAGACAACATGTAGTATTGTGCACAACCTTCTCTTCCGCTGAAGTTCATAGCAAAATACAATTTAATGTTCTCTGTCATTTCAGCCTGAGCCTTTCACGCTTTTCCCCATCCAGCTTGCACTGTATGGAATGGTGGTCAGAACTCTACATTGCCACTGACAAGAGCCTTATGCTCTGGGCATTTCTAGGAATGTCTGCAGTAAATTCCACAGGATCTCATGTCACCAGATAAAATAGTAGTTCTTGTGCCTCCAGCCTTTCTTGTCTATAATACTGAACACTATGTCTATCTGATATAATCAGGAAATGCTGCACCTTTTTTTACCTACCCTATCCCATGTTGGGCTGGTCCCAAGAATAGTAACTGTATCCTAACCTGTACACTATATCCTACTACTAATATGTCCATCACTGCATATCTTCCTGTCTCACCTACTCTCTAAGTCCTATGCTAAGCCTTAAGTTCTAAATATCACTCTATACTGTCCCTATGTACTACACATTACTCATGTCATACATTAGCTACGTTACAAGAACCACATCAAATTGTACCAATGAGATTTTATGCATTTTCACATATTACTTCACTCAAAAAAAATGCAATAAAACTACATGTCATAACACACATTTAACCATCATTGTCTTCAGAAGGAAAGGCATATGACAGTCCCTATCACAACCTTACATATTAATGCCAAAGTTGGAGAAGGAGAGGATTCAGGAGAGGTTGACAGACATGGCCTAGTGGCCTAGTGGTGAGGAATGAAGCTTGGATCCCATTGAGCATTTCTGTCATAAGTTGTTTAGAATCACTAATATCGTAACAGCATCGTAACCCGATGGACTACATTCACTGCTAGCAAAAATGTAAGAGATCTATTTTCTATGCCAAAACAGTACCAGGCACAGACAGGTGGTCAGATCACTAACTTATTTTAGCTAAAGTCAGGGTCATAGTATGTAAAATCAAGCATGCACCCTTGCAAAGGGCATTTGGTTTTAGTAAGATCCCTGCACAGTATGCAAAGTCAGTAATGGTTCAACCTGCTCAGACCATAAGAAAGGAGACCCAGATGAACAGTGTACAGAGATCAAAGGTGCATAACTGAAAATGTTTAAGACTTTGTATCACACAAAAAGCCAAAATGTGGTGGGAATTAGGTAACCTTAAGCACCATTAAGAGGAAGAAGGCAAATACTAATGGCAGGTTGAATGAGGCAAGGCAGCTCAATGTTGATTTCCAAAGAGAAGCCAGGAAAAGGAAAGACAAGAACAACTTCATGAATGCCTAAACTTATAAGAAAGGCCACATCAGTGCCATAATGAAACAATTGAAGAAACATTTCTTAGAATACCAGACAACCATCAAAGACAGTGATGGGATTAAATTAGTGACCAGCACAACATCAAGCAGAGATGGAAAGAAAATACAGAAGTATAACAAGCGCCAGCACTGACCATCATGAGGACATGAGGGCAAAGAAGAACCCGAGCAAGACCTATTAGTTAAATAAATTGGTCACTGAGGCAGCTGCCAAACAGCAACACCTGTTGAGCTACTCAAATCAGTCCCAAAACCTGCCGTAATAGTATACATAGTACTAAACCAAAGGAGTTAGAGGACCTGCAAATGGCCAAATGACTGGAAAAATCAGTTTTCATCGTACTGCCAAAGAAAAGCAATGCCAGGGATTAGGACAATCAAGAATCATTAGTGTGAATCAGGTGTGGAGATACAGAATGGATCAACATGAAAAATATGTAAGTATTATGATTGTAAAAGCACATTCACCCAGGTAGCGTACAAACTAGGAAGACAAATACCTGAACCTGACAGATCTCTGTTCTGACTAGGATAAGCCCTCCTCTGATCCCGGTCTGTCCCTGCCTGGCTGCGTCAGTTGGTACCCTAAGATAACGCAATTGCGTCTCCATGCATGGTGGCTTACCCTGAATGTTTTTAGCAGCTCCTAGTATCGCTTGAGAAGAAATTCTCTAAGGAATAAAGGAATCACACACAAAACAGCTGCAACCAGCAAAAACTACAGCAAAGTGAATGAATCCAAGACTATCACCAGCAGGAAACATCAGCATGGGACTGCATATAAAGCCATACCCGAAAGATGATAGGGCAGGCAAACAGAGTAAATGAAAAACACCTATTGCCCAGAACTGACAGAAGCAAAAAGCAGAAATAACAGAATTAAAACATCCAAAGAAAAGGTCTCCTTTGGCTCCGGAGAAAGAGATTCAGGATCAAGCGTTTGACTACAGATGCATGACAACAAGACAAGAATGCACCCTCTGTCATTTTCTTTTCAATCTCTATGCTGAAGTAACCATGAGGAAGCTGGACTTGGATGATTAGAATGTTGGGGTGAAAATAGGTGGAAGAACCATCAGCAATCAGAGATATGCAGATGATACTATCATGCTGGCAGTGAGTGAGAAGGACTTGAAAATGTTGATCCTGAAGTTCAATGAAAAAAGGTTTATTATGGAATTTATCTTCACTGCAAGAATACCCAAAATCATGACTAACAAAAACATGGAATGCCATATTAATATAAATCCTGCAGAAATAGAATGGTTGACAGCTTCACTGCCTTAACTTGACAGTTGCTGCTCTTTCATGCAATCTAAAGAGTAGTGCTAGCTATAAGTTTTGCCCTGTCTTTTTCCAAAAATTTTAAAGTCATGATAGGAAATGCAGCAATGACATTGAGTGGTGTGGGGTTCTTAGAGGATCTATTTTGCCAAGGTCAGGGATATAACTACCAGACTGCTAGCTCTACTATTTGTTATCCTAGGAGAGAGAGTAAGAAAAAACGATTATACAGCCCATTAATGAAGAAAAATGTAAATACTTTATTCAGACAATTATATCAAAACAAATGAAAGGGAGAAAAAGTGCATATGTGCAGTACAACAGAGTCCAGAATGCATGATGCAAGCTGATGCTTTAAATAGTAAATATATAACACCTGGCCACAGGCCAACACATAAGTACTTAAGATTTCCAATTAGGAGCCCAGAGTCAGTATCAAGTGATAGGGTGTCTAATAGCGGGTGGTCCAAGCTGGTAATATAGCTAGGCCATGTGAGTACAGAAAGGCAGAATTAGCATACGGGCCATGGATTAATTAATGCATACCTGATAGAGAAACCACAGAGCAAACAGCACAGCAACACGTGCATCCGCCCCAACGCGCGTTTTGGACCTGCCTTTGTGTGTTATCCTAGCTGTATCTTTAATATCAGTTTTAGGTCAGGTCCACATGTGTTACATTTTTCTACAAACATGCAATGATCCAGCTTAAAGACAAGTATGTTACAGGCTTTTATTCAGATTTCAGTAAAATTATGCAGCCATAAAAGTTAACATAAATAATTTAGTTTGTGGCAAAAAGATATCCTGTATCTGCAGAGAGATAGGTTTGTTTTCTACATAAAGCGTTCACAGACAGTTAACTATTTTATTAGCCAGCCATTGATGCAGATAACTGTTTTGGTAATGATCAGCAAATGTGTGCAATAAATAACTGGACATTGGCCACGGAAATAACACATGCAATTGCAACAAAGGGGCAAAACACTTTGTAATATCCAGGTAATCTAATGTAATCTATTGTATGCAGCACTTTCTGCAAAAGTTTTTTAAGATTCTACACAAAATACTAGTCAGGTAAAACATCATTTTTAGATAACCTATAGCAAATCCAAAACATGGCCCTTTTGTTAGTACTAATTCATGCCAGGACAGAAGTAGTCAAAATGTATTGCAATTCCTAAAAAATCATTCCACTTTCTTTCACGGCAGATTTGGGGGCATGAATTTTTCTCCTAATTGAAAGAGAATTGTCTTCTTACTCTAATGGGTCTTATAGCAAAAGCATCTATTAGAGATGATTGAACAGTATGAAATTTTAATTCGCCAGCTCCATCAAATTTTCACCAAAAAAATACTGCAAAGCCTCTAATTGCTATGAAAATAGGTGTTTAACACTTGGAGGTCTCCTTTTACTTTAATTAACCCCTTTTGAGCTTTTAAATGCAAAACAGCTGAATCCTAACTTTCTCTTCATATTCAATCCATGCGAAGACAGTGATGCCACCACATGTCACAACACTGCAAGAGAGCCCCAAGAATGCAAGTACTGATACCACTGGAACGGTGCCAGTATGAGAGGTGAGCATAGATTTTTTATTTTATCTTGGCCAAATATTTAGTTCAAGAATGGGTTGTCCTAGTAGGGGAAAACCCCTTTGCCATGAAGCATTTTCGTATTTGTGGCATCTCTGGTTCCACTATGTTTGAAATGTAGCTTTTTTCCTTTCAAGATCAGCGGGGGTTAATGTCAGTTTCCCCCGCTAGCAGTCTGTTGTAACTGCAGAGTTGTTAGGTCTGCTGATGTGGGTGCTGTGGGTGTTGACCACTCCCATCATCCTTTAACTGGGCGCCTGATGCATCAGCTGACTGTTGGTGATAGGGTTCCTCTATGGAGACCAGCCTTGCAGTTGCAGCTCTCTGGTGTCTGCTGTTTCTGGAGGTTGGAGTCCAGTTTCTGTGTTATCTGTGGTGTGGAGCTTGGCAGCAGAGTCTGGAAGCTAGGTGTGGTGTTTTTTCCTCATCCCCTTTGTGTTTGTCACTGTCCCCTGTGTGGTACTATCTGCAGTGGTAAGGCTAGCACCCCTTGCCGGCCAGTACACTAGCCAGGGCAGTGCTAGGTGACATCGAGGGACAAGGTTCCTGACGGCGGTGAGGGGAAGGACCCACTTACGGCGTTAGGGGAGTGCAGGGGCAGGCTCAGGTTTGAGCTCAGGTGGTGACCATTCCATTTCCCTATCAGTAGGGTCTACTTCTCCCCATTTCCATCTGTTGTGCATGTGTGTGTTGCGCCCTCTGCTGACCGACCCCCGGATGGGTGTGTCACATCGCGACACCCTTAATGTCCAAGTGACCTCAACCTATCTTGATAGGGAAAAACAAATTGCACATTTTAGGCTATTTAAAGAGAACCCTATCATCAAGATTTTATACTCCAAACTAATTGAATGAATGTAAAAGAACTTTAAAGCTGAGTACTGTAAGTTTTTACCTCTCCTGTTAAAATCCGGTTAGCTATTTTAGAGAAATCCATACCTAAAATTGCTTGCTAATGAGATGCAAAGGCAGTGGGTGGATCCTGCATTCACAGCTCTCCTGCCCTCTCTTCCTATTACACCTGCTTGCTTGCCTCTTATCTCTGACTGACAGGTCCTCTCTCCTTTCCAGAATTTGCATGAGCCCCCAAGCACAGAAAGTAGTTTGTGTGGCTTTTAAATTCGACTACTAAAACAATTATAGAACCTTAATATTTTTTAAATTATTTATTTAAATTTAGTCTCCCCTCACCCCTTACTTGATAAAAAACATAATGCATATAACCCTAAACTACTGTGTTTCTAGGTAGATGTAGGTGCCGTTCCAGTGGTATCAACCCAAGAGTACAGGCCCCAACCACAGAGCTTCAAGCTGACGATCTGGCCAATTACTTCAAAGAAAAAATTGACCAGATCCGACAGGAAATAATCTCCCAATCACCTCATACCATGCACTGTCCTCCCTCCCCCACTGCATCTAGCTCACTCTCTGATTTTGAACCAGTCACAGAAGAAGAAGTAAGCAGGCTCCTTGCATCTTCTCGCCCAACCACTTGCACCAGTGACCCATTTCCGTCACATCTCCTCCAGTCCCTTTCCCCTGCTGTTACCCCTCACCTAACTAAAATATTTAACCTCTCTCTCTTCTGGTATCTTTCCCTCCTCATTTAAGCATGCCATCATACATCCACTACTTAAAAAACCATCCCTCGACCAAAACTGTACCGCTAACTATAGACCTGTCTCTAATCTTCCCTTCATCTCTAAACTCCTGGAACGCCTGGTCCACTCCCGTCTTATCCGCTATCTCTTTGATAACTCTCTTCTCGACCCTCTCCAATCTAGCTTCCGCTCTTTACACTCTACTGAAACTGCCATCACTAAAGTCTCTAATGATTTACTAACAACTTAATCAGATGGTCATTACTCTATACTAATCCTCTTGGATCTCTCTGCAGCATTCGACACTGTGGATCATCAGCTCCTCCTCCCTATGCTCCATTCCATTGGCCTCAAGGACACAATTCTCTCCTGGTTCTCCTCCTATCTCTCTGACTGCTCCTTTACTGTATCTTTTGCTGGCTCCTCCTCCACTCATCTTCCCTTTACTGTTGGGGTTCCTCAAGGATCAGTCCTAGGCCCCCTCCTCTTCTCTTTGTACACTGCCCCTATTGGTCAAACAATCAGTAGATTTTGTTTCCAGTACCATCTCTATGCTGATGACACCCAATTATATGCTTCTTCTCCTGACATCACGCCTGCCTTTCTAGAAAACACCAGCGATTGTCTAAACACTGTGTCTAACATCATGTCCTCACTATATCTTAAACTGAACCTATCAAAGACTGAACTCCTTGTGTTTCCTCCCGCTACTAATGCACCTATACCCGACATTGCCATTTCCGTGTGTGGTTCCACTATTACTCCTCAGCAACATGCTCTCTGTCTTGGGGTCATACTTGACTTCGAGCTCTCCTTTGTCCCCCACATACGATCACTGGCTCGCTCTTGTTATCTGCACCTCAAAAACATTTCTAGAATTCGACCTTTTCTTACTTTTGACTCCACAAAAACTCTTACTGTTTCTCTTATTCATTCTTGTCTTGACTATTGTAACTCTCTTCTAATCAGTCTCCCTCTTACCAAACTCTCCCCCCTCCAATCTGTCTTGAATGCTGCTGCCAGGATTATATTCCTCACCAATTGTTACACCGATGTCTCTACCTTGTGCCAGTCATTACACTGGCTACCCATCCACTCCAGAATCCAGTACAAACTTATTTCCCTCACCCACAAAGCTCTCCATGACTCAGCACCACCCTACATCTCCTCCCTTGTTTCAGTATACCATCCTACCCGCGCCCTCTGTTCTGCTGATGACCTGAGGTTAGCATCCACAATAATCAGAACCTCCCACTCCCGTCTCCAAGACTTTACACGTGCTGCGCCAATTCTTTGGAATGCACTTCCCAGGTCAATGCGATTAGTCCCCAATCCCCACAATTTTATGCATGCCCTGAAAACTCATTTATTCAGACTGGCCTACCGCCTCAACACATTAACCTAATCTATCCCTGCGTGGCACAGCCAAAAGTTTTTACCATAACCAGGTTCCCCGCATCATGTTCCCACATGCTTTATGCATCCATTAGCCCTCTGTGTCTGTACTGTTACACACATAACATAATGGCTGGTCCATACAATCAGGGCAACTGGTACCATCCACCTTTCGTGTCTACCTCTTTCCTCATAGACTGTAAGCTTGCGAGCAGGGCCCTCATTCCTCTTGGCATCTGTCATGATCTATGTGATTATTGTTATACTGTAATGTCCATTGACTGTACAAGTCCCCTCTGAAATGTAAAGTGCTGCGGAATATGTCGGCGCTATAGAAATAAAATTTATTATTATTATTATTGTGGTAATTTGCGGCAACAGCCAGTTACAATGTTATGGTGCGTACGGTTACATTTGCATATTAAATAATTGTAAAACCATAATTTTTTTAATTTTATTGCAATTTTTTAAGTTACACCTTCTTGAACACAAATACAATGTAGCCCAAAATGCTACTTTGCAAAGTAAATAGATGTAGGTTCATGCCTAGAAATGAATAGGTAGGGTTTAACATTGTTATTAAAACACACTTTGATACAGTATATTAAAGGGATAATTACAATCTGTATTAGTAGCCTGGGAAAGAGCTCTAAATATCTTTAAGGAAAAAATCCGACTGCCAGGCTCCCCTAAAAGCCAAGTTAATGTAACGACATATGGTAACTGCTTTGCCTGGGCTCATTACCACATTATATTTTGCAGAAGTTTATTATTACACTAAATGGAGACGTTTAACTGTGAGAGCCTGATTTACCACATCTGTTTAAGTTATTAAATTGGAGCTGCCTACACGCCACACCAATGTCACAACAGGTTAACGTTGCATTAGCCTTTCTGGCTATCACATTACCCTTACCTAGCATTTCTGCTTATTTCCATTTTTTCCAGGTTTGGACATGCATTGTAAAAAAGTTTGTAAATGTTATAATTATGTCCAAAACGTATGGTAAACAATACAGTGGAACTGGCAATGGACATGGTAATGGAAGAGAAATAAAAAAATACCATGGCAAAAATGTGAGAGTCACTAGCAGCAGCACCACCACCACTACTGGCACCAGGCGTCCGCTCAGTAGTAATAACAAGTGTAGGTCATACTTGTCCTCCTTTGCCTCTGGTAAGTTAATTATTTTCGAGGAATCAGAAGGTGTTATAGAATTTCTATCACATCACCCATCTCAGTCTCAGGCAAATCTCTTGGTGGAATCTGGGAATCAGATTGGAGATCATGGGATCAAGAGTAGTGATGGGGGAGCACTAAAATGCTCGGGTCGAACAAATTGGAATAATCAGGTAATCGGACAGAACAACGAGCCCAATGTAAGTCTATGGGAGACCCGACCATTTTTGCCGTGATCCCCCCCGGGGATTCTTTTAAGGTCTAAAATGATGGAAACACTGCTCAAATGACACGGGTACATCATGGGGATCATGGGGATCACCCTTTGAAGCATTTCTGACTCCTAGTTCACAGCTTTATATAATGTTGTAAGAGTTTCATGCCATTTTTACCGATGCACTAAAAACATACCAAAACGAAACCAAAACAGATTTTGCAGGGAAATACAGTCATGGCCAAAAGTTTTGAGAATGACACAAATATTAATTTTTACAAAGTCTACTGCTTCATTTTTCTAATGGCAATTTGCATATACTCCAGAATGTTATAAAGAGTGATCAGCTTAACAGCAATTACTTGCAAAGTCAATATTTGCCTAGAAAATGAACTTTATCCCCCAAAACACATTTCAACATCATTGCAGACCTGCCTTAAAAGGACCAGCTAACATCGTTTCAGTGATTGCTCCATTAACACAGGTGTGGGTGTTGATGAGGACAGGGCTGTAGACCAATCTGTCATGATTAAGTAAGAATGACACCACTGGACACTTTAAAAGGAGGCTGGTGCTTGGCATCATTGTTTCTCTTCTGTTAACCATGGTTATCTCTAAAGAAACACGTGCAGTCATCATTGCACTGCACAAAAATGGCCTAACAGGGAAGAGTATCGCAGCTAGAAAGATTGCACCTCAGTCAACAATCTATCGCATCATCAAGAACTTCAAGGAGAGAGGTTCTCTTGTTGCCAAAAAGGCTCCAGGGCGCCCAAGAAAGACCAGCAAGCGCCAGGACCGTCTCTTAAAAGTGTTTCAGCTGCGGGATCGGCTACCAGCAGTGCAGAGCTTGCTCAGGAATGGCAGCAGGCAGGTGTGAGTGCATCTGCACGCACTGTGAGGCGGAGACTCTTGGAGCAAGGCCTGGTCTCAAGGAGGGCAGCAAAGAAGCCACTTCTCTCCAGGAAAAACATCATGGACAGACTGATATTCTGTAAGAGGTACAGGGAGTGAACTGCTGAGGACTGGGGTAAAGTCATTTTCTCTGATGAATCCACTTTTCGATTGTTTAGGACATCTGGAAAACGGCTTATTCGGAGAGTTGTCTCATGCCAACTGTCAAGCATCCTGAAACCATTCATGTGTGGGGTTGCTTCTCAGCCAAGGGAATGGGCTCTCTCTCAGTCTTGCCTAAAAACACAGCCATGAATAAAGAATGGTACCAGAATGTCCTCCAAGAGCAACTTCTCCCAACCGTCCAAGAGCAGTTTGGCGATCAACAATGCCTTTTTCAACATGATGGAGCACCTTGCCATAAAGCAAAGGTGATAACTAAATGGCTCAGGGAACAAAACATAGAGATTTTGGGACCATGGCCTGGAAACTCCCCAGATCTTAATCCCATTGAGAACTTGTGGTCAATCATCAAGAGACAGGTGGACAAACAAAAACCTTCAAATTCAGACAAAATAAAAGCATTGATTTTGCAAGAATGGACTGCTATCAGTCAGGATTTGATCCAGAAGTTGATTGAGAGCATGCCAGGGAGAATTGCTGAGGTCCTGAAGAAGAAGGGTCAACACTGCAAATATTGACTTGCTGCATTAACTCATTCTAACTGTCAATATAACCTTTTGTTACTCATAATATGATTGCAATTATATTTCTGTATGTGATAAAAACATCTGACAAACACACATAAAAACCAGAGGCCAGCAGATCATGTGAAAATATAATATTTGTGTCATTCTCAAAACTTTTGGCCATGAATGTATGTTAAGGTACATCCTTTCCTGGTTACTGACTTGTATATAAGGAAAAATAATTAACCCCAGACCAAAATGTTCCTCCCCCACTTAGGCTATGTTCAGACGCATCGTTTTTGAAGCGTTTTTCAACTTTAACACTGCTTTCAACCAATACAAATGCATTCACTGGGAAATGTCATTGTAACATTTAACAACCCTAGCTGGCCATGTGGTGTGTAAGCAGACACATCTTGTTTCATTTATGAAGGATGGACTCTTAAAGTCACAGAGCCAATTTTTACAGGGGCATCAGGTGGCATTAATCTTCTTAAAGGGCCATTATTAATCAGTGGATCTCCTAAAGTTATTGCCTATGCAGTGAGAGGATGGGCTACCAAGAATTATCACGCACCACAATGCTCCTTTCACGAGAGATACAGGAGGGCTTCCTGAAAAAATCTTGCATTGAATGCAAGTCCTGGCCTGACCCAAAGTTACATGGACCCCAATAAACTTTTCAAACCACGTACTGAATGTTAACTGGAAAATAAACCTCACATTGTTCATTTCGTAATCCCAAACTATTTTCTTATGCATTGTCTGGAAAGTCTGCCCTGCTGCCAAGTTATCTGCACCCCAATATACCTTAGAAACCACATACTGGATGGGCACAGGAAAATCCATTTCACATTTTTCATTTTGTACTCCCACTCTGTTTTCTTATGCATAGACTGCAAGGCCTGCCCTGCTACCAAGTCATATGCGCCCCAATAACCCCAATCCCCTTTGGAAGAAACATGTAGGAGGGCCTATTAACCAAAAATGTCCCATTAAAAAGGAGCGTGTCTCCTAGACTTGAAATTCCCATAAACTAATTGTGTTGGCTTTCAAACATTTTCCCCTGTGGGTTACACCTCAACTTTTTCCATAACAAGTCTTTTATGCCCAGCAAAACCACCCACCCTTTTTCGGAATTCGACCCTGGCTGTAGTAGTACGGAACACGTTAGCACTGGTGACCTAATGGCGGCAGATTATGAGATGTGGAGGAAGCCCTGATTTAAAACTATGCCCAATTTAAAGGAGCGGGTCTCCTACACTTGGAATGTTCATACACTTAGTGTATGGGCTGGTAAACATTTCCCCTGTGGGGTACACCTCAACCTTTGGCAGAACAAGTATTTGACGCACAGCCTAAACACCAACCCTTGTTACAAATTCAACACAGGCTGTAGCTGCACGGAACACATAATCCCATTTGAGCTAGTGGGGGTGGATGATGAGACTTGGAGGAAGGCCTGCTTAAAATATAGGCCCAATTTAAAGGAGAGGGTCTCCTACACTTGGAATGCCCATACACTTAGTGTATGGCCTGGTAAACATTTCCCCTGTGGGGTACACCTCAACATTTGGTAGAAAAAGTATTTGACACACAGCCTAAACCCTCACCCTTGTTACAAATTCGACACTGGCTGTAGCTGCACGGAACACGTAAACCCTTTTGAGCTAGTGGGGGGTGGATGATGAGACTTGGAGGAAGGCCTGATTAAAAAATAGGCCCAATTTAAAGGAGCGAGTGTCCTACACTTGGAATGCCCATGCACTTAGTGTATGGGCTGGCAAACATTTCCCCTTGGGGGTGTAAATATTTTTTTAAAATTTGGTGACGGTCATCATAACACCCTTCCAAAAACATAGAGTGGCCAGAGCATGATTGAATATGTTCACCCTGGTGTTCAAGTGGTGGTGGATGGTGAGGATGAGGAGAAGGAGGAGGAGGACACCAAATAGGAAAAAACATGAAGCGTATGTCCATGTTTGGTTGTGCAGAGGTGCATGTGAATACACCTCACAATAAATCACTACATTGGAGTTTATGCTTCGCTGTCATCATGTGGTGGTGTTGCGAAGTCAGGCCCAATCCATCCCTTGTTCATTTTTATAAGAATCAGCATGTCTGCATTTTCCGTGGAAAGGCGAATGCGCTTATCTGTGATAATGCCACCAGCAGCACTAAAAACCTGCTCGGATAAATTGCTAGCGGCAGGGCAGGCACTCCAAGGCATAGATTGCCAGCTCATGCCACGTGTCCAGCTTGGATACCAAATAATTGAAAGGCACAGAGTGTTAGGCGTCGGGTTCCTGTCGCTGCACAGCAGGAATCCCGAGCCTTGCATTCGGCAGTCTCCCATTCCTCTCTGGCCGCAGAGGAGACCGCTCAGCAAACTCGTCGATCCCGGCGTTCTGCTCTGACCAGCTCTGTGGGTTTGGTTGCTGCTGCCACCTCTGGTCCAGCTATAGCAATGCATGCTGGTCAGCAGCGAGCTACTCCAGGGACTAAGTCCTCCTTTCGGTCCACTGAGCATGGCCGTAGGACGATCTCTCATTGGAGATCGGAGGTCACATGCTCAGGTCCTTCTCCAGCTCGGATTGGACCATCAGAAAGGTCAGGAAGGTCCCGGAAGGATGCTGCTATAAAAGGCTCGCATGGCCGAGTGGCCATGCGCTAGTATAGGCTGCATTACCAGACTATGAGGAGTGAGTGTTGTATCCATATATGAATGTCTCTGGTGAATAACTCATTAAGAAACCCCTACCCTTAGCACGCATGTGTTGTGCAGCCTAGCCTGTTAAGCACCCAGGCTTAGGTGTAGGTGGAGGCAGAGTCTGAGACTGGTATCAGTGTCCACCACAGGCTCTGCACGCTACGGTGCACGTGCTCGATACTCCACCATAGTCAGCGTCTATAGTGGCGTCCGCAGGTGTGACGCCACACGCCCAGAAGGTCTAGAGAGACTCTGACCTCGTGCCCTTGGGGCAGAGTTCTGTGACCACATTCTGTGCGCTCCCTTGTCGAGCTCTGTAAGCTTTAATCAGGCTCCAGCATTTATGTTCTGTGGTAGTGCGGCTCTTTGAAGCAACAGAGTCCGCCCCTGTACACACCGGGTGACGCTAACCCGCGTGTGTTTTTCTATTATAACGCCATATAGTGTCCGCCATTACTGAGCAGCAGTTTACTACCCCTGCACAGTGGACCCCGGACTGCGAACGCACCTTATTACCATCTTTTAATATTTAATGCGTTCCGCCAGCCCTAACATTGAGGAATCATGGAGGATGCTGGTACGGTCAGCAAGGTACTCCCTCAGCATCTTAGAAAAGATTGCATTCCTTGTGAGATTACCCCATGCCTCAGTGTATGGCTGATGGGAGGGACTTAGAAAACTGTCCCTGAACTTTACCAGTGTTCCCCTGCCTCTGCTGGATTGGACTTGCGTCTGTGTCGCCTGTCCTGCTTGGTTGGCCACCAAAATGTTATCTCTGCTGCCTGCGTTTTGAGAAGGGAATTTTTTTATTAACTCTGCAATGATGGCTCTATGGTACTGCACCATTTTGGTGTACCTGTCTGCCTCTGGAACAAGAGATACAAAGTTATCCTGGTAGCGTGGGTCTAAAAGTGTTACTAGCCAGTAATGACTGTTACCAAATATTTTCACAATATGTGGGTCACGGGAAAGTCAGTGCAACATAAAGTCAGCCATGCATGCCAGACTGGTAACAGACAAGCCTTCCGTGTCCTCACCAACAAGATGACTGACCAAAGTGTCCTCCTTATCCTCTTCCTCTTTCTCACTGTCCTCAGACCATCCACGCTGAACAGACAGTATGACAGTTGTGGTTGTAGTCCCATCTATAGCGCATGAAAGTAGTTCCTGTTCTTCCTCGTCTTCCTCATTGTCAACCAATCCATGTTTGGATGACATGAGGCTGGGCTGTGTGTAAGCACCCTTTATGGTTCCTTGATCCTTGTCCTTGTGCTGCATCTGCAATGCATCCTCTTTCATTGTGAGCAGAGAGCTTTTCAGAATGCAGATGAGAGGGATAGTGAGGCTAATTATGGCATCATCGCCACTCACCATCTTGCTGGACTCTTCAAAGTTTTGGAGGATGCTACATGTGTCTGACATCCATGTCCACTCCTGAGGTCTTATGTGTGGTGTCAATTCTGAAACACGATGGCCTTGTTGATGCTGGTATTCCACAGCTGCCAACATCCGCTCACAAATCCTTTCCAACATATGGAGTATTGAGTTCCAACATGTGGGGACATCACACACCAGTCATTGAGCCGGAATCTGCAATCGCTGCTGAATCACGGCAAGGGCGGCTGAAGCTGTAGCTGACTTTCCAAAATGTGCACAAAGGTGGCATACTTTAACCAGCAGATCCAGCAGATAAGAATAGCTTTTTAGAAAATGTTGAACAACGAGGTTGAGCACATGGGCCAGGAATGGTACGTGTGTCAGTTTTCCTCGCCTCAGAGCTGCCACCAGGTTCCGGTCATTGTCACACACAGCCATGCCTGGCTGGAGATTTAGCGGTATCAGCCACACATCTGCCTGCTCTTTCAGCATTGTGCGGTTTGTCACCTAAGCAAATTAACTTCAGCACAGCCTGCTACCACTTTGCTTTGGCAGTGCTGCAGTGTTTCCAGCTTGTGACTGATGTTCTCCTTTCGGACATGGAGGCTGAAGAGGAGGAGGAGGAGGTGGTGCAGGAGCTGTACACAGTGGGGGCAACCCTGATTGATGTAGGGCCCACATTCCTTGGCGTCAGGAGGACGTGTTCCATCCAAAGGTCTAACTGAGTCCCAGCTTCGACTATGTTAACCCAGTGTGCCATCAGTGAGATGTAACGTCCCTGGCCATAAGAACTTGTCCACGTGTCCGTGGTTAGGTGTACTTTCCCAGTTACTGCATTGTTGAGGGCACGGGTAATGTTGTGGGACACGTGCTTGTGTAATGCCGGGACAGCACAGCGGGAGAAATAGTGGCAGCTGGGGACCGAGTACTTTGGGACTGCCGCCACCATCAGGTTGTGGAAAGCTTCTGTCTCCACGAGCCTAAAAGGCAACATTTCGACCGCAAGCAGATGAGAAATATGAGGATTGAGTACTGTGGCTTGTGGGACATTGGATGCGTATTTACGCTTACGTTCCAATGACTGGGGTATGGACAACTGAAATCGGCACTGGGACAAGGACGTTGATGTGCTTGATTATGCTGGTATTTGACTGTGGGCAATGGCAGGTGCAGGGCAGGAGGCATAGTCACATGCACCGCGGGCAGGGGATTGGCTTGCACACACAACAGTGGAAGTAGAAGTGGTGCCACCTGCTGACACTGTTCCTGGAGCCTGGAGTTGGGCCCACAAAGTCGGGTGCTTTGCTGCCATGTGCCTGATCATGCTGGTGGTGGTAAGGCTGGTAATTTTGCTACCCCTGCTGATGCTGGCATGACAGGTGTTACAAATGGCCTGTTTGGGTTATCGGCAGAGTTTTTAAAAAATAACCAGACTCGGGAAGATCTTATGGGTCGCCCTCCCAGGGCTGTGGGGTACTCG
The DNA here is from genome assembly GCF_039654945.1 of Dendrobates tinctorius. Classification (NCBI taxonomy): domain Eukaryota; kingdom Metazoa; phylum Chordata; class Amphibia; order Anura; family Dendrobatidae; genus Dendrobates; species Dendrobates tinctorius. The sequence goes on along the minus strand of NW_027361705.1, from coordinate 11,156,935 downwards.
GTACCGGGCCGACATCAGCGGGATGTGTCACAGCAGCGGGGACCCGGTCCGTGGCCCTGGGCACCCAAGTAATAGGGGAGATCAAATGGTGCAATGTAGTTAATGGAATGAATAGTTCGTGACGCCACCTGTGCTATTCGGCAATTGAGATGTTAGGCCGACGCTGCATGCAGATACTCTGGGACTGGTGGTGTGGTGCAGCAAAGATGTTAAAGCTCCCCACAGGTGGAGCTGTAGTCCCAGGGCAGTGTAAAAGGAGATGATGGTTGGGAGACGTGGATAGTGCAGAAATATAGCAGTGCTGAGGGTGTTGGCGGCGGAATGAGTGGAGGACACCAGGGCTTGTAGTTCCAAAGCTTTACTCACAGTCTGTAGGACATACAGGTGCCTGCCTCCATGCTGTGTCCTCTGGGTCAGGGACTCAGTCGACCTCCAGGCAAGATGGAATGCTCCCATCCAACTCTCCGCCAACATGTGCCTCTCTGAACGCCTCCTCTATAGCCCCTTTGAGTGAAGTACTCCCAGTGCTGAGTTACACTTGAGTTCCTCCTGACAGATGTTCCCAAGAACTATACTTGTACGGCAGACAGCTGTAGCCTGTTTCGGGACTCCTTGCTCCAAGTCCCGGCTCACTATCAATGTTGCTGTTGTGCCCCCAAGTCTTAGATGGGAGTAGTGCATTTACAGCCCACTACTCCTCCGGTGTCTGCTGTAGGACCATTAGTATCCATACAACCTCGGGGACCGGGCCCCGGCCTTGCGCTTAGAATTTCTAGGCAAGGTTCTCCTCTAACCCACGTCCTCTGTTCCCTTTTACTCCTACGTTCCGTACTAATCTTTCCTTCTTATCAAAGATCAGGTTTCTGTTCAATGTCTTTCTCCTTCTTTCCTTTCCCGTGCCAGCAGACCCAGGTCACTGTGATCTGCTGCAGCACCTCCTTCCTCCATCCCTCTCTCAGGGATCTTCTCTACTCCACTCCAAACTCACACTCTGACTGACTGAACTGAACTGAACTTCTAAACCTTCCTGCTCTTTTATGTATTCTAACTCCACCCGCCACCCAGCACGTTTTGTGTTCAAAGCAGGGAGCCACCAAAGGTGCACTGCTACACTCCAAGCAGGGAGTCGCAATGTGGCTTTGCTACACTACTTTGTGATAATGGGTGCAGGAGTTGGAGCGTGGTCAGGAGCCTCCAACCTACCTGGATGGTGGGGTACCACACCTCAGGAGGAGGTGCAGTACCTCCGTGGCAACTGAATCCTCAGGGGCGCTACACTTACAGTTGGACTGGCAACTTCCGTCATGTTGGTGTTACGGGGAATGGTTGCACGTCTTCTGTCTGCATCCACCACACTGATTCTTCGTGCCTGAAGTGATGCGAGGCTTACCTCCCCCAGTTTGCTGCTGTCCTCGCTGTACATGTCCTCCTGCCAGGTTCGGTCTGTTAATACATCATCCACCACCTCATCTTCCACTTCCCCACCCTGGGATTCCTCCTGAATTTCTGGCAATTGCGTTTCATCATCGTCCACCTCTTGTGACCGTGGTTGCTCAAAGATTTGTGCATCGCTACATGGAATCTCATCTTGCCCCGCTTCAAGTGGAGCAGGCGAGAGATACGAATCTACAAATGGAAAACTGAACAGCTCTTCGGAGTGTCCGAGTGTGGGATCAGTTGTCTCAGGGCACTCAGCATGGTGGGAGAAAGGAGGATCAGGGGGAGGAACCTGGACCGCATGGTCCACTTTCACGGCTACTCTGACTTGACCATGTGGAAGACAGGGTGATGGTGGTGGTGGATAGATAACTGGAAGTATTATCCGCTATCCAACTAACAACCTTTTCACACTGCTCGGGCTTCAATAGTGCTGTCTTGGTGTGGTCCCCTAGTACTTCGGACACTAAGGTCCAGCAAGAAGATTTGGGTGTTTTTGGTGGCCCAATTTCCGCTTGCCCATGGCCTCGGCATGCACCATCAACATCACGTCCACTTCCCCGTCCCTTGCACGCACGTGGGTTGCCCTCCCAGGGCTGTGGGGTACTCAGTACTGGGCCGGTATCAGCGGGATGTGTCACAGCAGCGGTGACCCGGTTCGTGGCCCTGGGCGCCCAAGTAATAGGGGAGATAGAATGATGGAAATGCAATGGATTAGATGACTAGTTCGTGACGCCACCTGTGGCTGGTGGTGTGGTGCAGCAAAGATGTTAAAGCTCCCCACAGGTGGAGCTGTAGTCCCAGGGCAGTGTAAAAAGGAGATGATAGTTGGGAGACGTGGATGGTGCAGAAATGTAGCAGTGTTGAGGGTGTTATCGCCGGAATGAATGGAGGACACCAGGGCTTGTAGTTCCAAAGCTTTACACAGTCTGTAGTACATACAGGTGCCTGCCTCCGTGCCGTGTCCTCCGGGTCAGGGGCTCAGTCAACCTCCAGGCAAGATGGAATGCTCCCTTCCAACACTCCACCAACATGTACCTTTCTGACCGTCTCCTCTATAGCACCTTTGAGTGAAGTACTCCCAGTACTGAGTTACACTGGAGTTCCTCCTGACAGATGTTCCCACGAGCTATACTTGCATGGCAGACAGCTGTAGCCTGCTTCGGGACTCCTTGCTCCAAGTCTCGGCTCACTATCAATGTTGCTGTTGTGCCCCCAAGTCTTAGATGGGAGTAGTGCATTTACAGCCCACTACTCCTCCGGTGTCTGCTGTAGGACCGTTAGTATCCATACAACCTCGGGGGCCGGGCCCCGGCCTTGCGCTTAGAACTTCTAGTTGGGTTCTCTCCTAACCCACGTCATCTGTTCCCTTTTACTCCTTCGTTCCGTACTAGTCTTTCCTTCTTCTGGAAGATCAGGTTTCTGTTCAATGTCTTTCTCCTTCTTTCCTTTCCCGTGCCAGCAGACCCAGGTCACTGAGATCTGCTGCTGCAGCACCTCCTTCCTCCATCCCTCTCTCAGGGATCTTCTCTCTCCTCACTCACTCTGACTCTGAAGTCAACTGACTGACTAACTGAAATCCTAAACCTTCCCGCTCTTTTATGCATTCTAACTCCACCCGCCTCCCAGCACGTTTCGTGTTCCAAGCAGGGAGCCACGAAAGGTGCTCTGCTACACTCCAAGCAGGGAGCCGCAATGTGGCTTTGCTGAACTACTTTGTTGTGTGGGATGCGAGTGTTGGAGCATGGTTGGGAGCCTCCAACTTACCTGGATGGTGGGGTACCACACCTCAGGAGGAGGTGCAGTACCTCTGTGGCAACTGAACCCTCAGGGGCGCCACACTCCTCCTCGTTAAACACAGCACATCCGCGGGCTGCAAGTTAAACAGAGACAAACAATCCTGGAACATACAAAATTTTTGTAATGCTGAATAAACATTTCTTATACTAAACTTCCCAATGTGGGAGGCACAGTTTCTTGAACGTTACAAACAAGTTAACTATCTAAATTTAAAGTTATGCTACCTAATTTAACGTGCTATGGAAGCAACTCAATATCAATTCACATTTTCTAGCAACACCTTTTCTTTCTGTTACTTTGTACATTTTCTACTTTCTTCTTTACAGGACAACCACTGGTGTCTGGTTCATCACCTGTAACTTCAATTCTTTATTCACATTCAGGGCATATTTTCTTTCAACATTTTTAGAATACCATCTACTATATTTCTACATTTGTAAAACATTCACCATATTTCTTTCTCAATTATACCTTATAAAATCTGCCATTAATACTTTCATTAAACATTATCACTTTCTAGCTCTTTTTATTCAAAAATATGTTAACCATTATCAATAAGTGCAAAGAGTAGCCACTGTTCCGGCCAACATGTCTGGAAATGTCCCTATGATGAGGTAATCCTTATTCAAGGAAAAGGGTCCTATGAAAAACCAAGACAGAGCACCTGAAGAGGTGCAAACTATGTACAAATTACAGTCCTGGATCATTCAGTGTTCATGATCTCCACAGGTCAAGTGTGAAGGCTGCCAATGAAACTGGGCAACAACTGGAAAAACAAAACTAAAACATGATGATAAAAAATAGAAAATAGATGCAAAAATTAGAAAACCAAAAAGCACAACGGTGCAAATACCCTCCTGGGTAATGAGAGTTATTTTTGCCTTAGATTGCTAGTGGTGGTCTCCTCCTGGGGTTTCTGGAAACTGGTTGCTGGAACTGCTTCCAGGGGAGAAAAAGGCTTTGGCAGTCCGCAGGTAATCCTCTTCCATAGGAGTAAGATTTGTGGCTTTCTGTACTCTTGGCTGCGGGACTGGTGTTGATCTAGCTTGGCTTGTGGGGACAGGTACAAACACGGTTTTTTCAATGACTGTGGTTGGAGGGGCAGTAGGCGGTTTCTGCCTGTAGGTCCCGATGAGATCCTCCGGGATCCGTCTGATATTCATGGCATACCAGCCTCTCAGTCCTTCATGTCTAGTAAAGATTACATGCTGTCCCGGGTGTAGGTTTCTGGCAGGGTGCCCCTTCCTCAAGTGTGACTCTACGTCCCTCCGATTGAAGAACAGATCGGAGATTCGGCTAGGGTAATGGGTGAAGCCGAACCCCCTCTAATGATTTACATTCAGGATGTGGCCCCAGCCTGCCGAGTCCCGGGGACCATAGTGACAGGCACGGACCTGCTCTTTCCAGTCCAAATCAGGGCCCAGCACAGCCAACCTTCGTTGCTCCCTCTCCCGCTGTTCGGCTGCCAGCTAGCGAATAGTCGCTTGGCAGCTAGCCCAGTTTTCATCCTCCTCCCGTTCCTCCCGAGACCGATCCCGGCTCGTGTACCACGGCACCACCGCTAGGGGTTCCGGTGTTTCCCCTGGGGGACTCATATCCCGGTCCCAGACCAGGTCCAGTACTATCTGTCCGGTTGCCATGGCCGGCGGGCCCCCAGTGGCTTTCCCTGCGGCAGGGGCGACTGGCCTACCTGGCGTTTCCTGACGGCACGGTCTCGGTTCCGGTGCAGATTGGAGCTGGCCGGTGGTGGCAGGCACATCAACCGGGGCAGGCTGGCGAGGTGGCAGTTGCTGCGGTGGAGCGGATGGCAGCTCCGGGTCCACATGGGTCTGTAGTGGGACCTGCGCGGCCGCGTCAGGTCCGGATGGGAGCTTCTCTTCCTCCGCTTCGGCTCCCAAGGCCTCAGACAGCTCCTCCAGTGGTAACGGCAGAGAGGGGACAATGGATGCTGCCGGTGGTATGGCAGCGGTCGCAGGCTCCACAGAGTCTGCCTGGAAAAGATCCGGTGCAGCAGCGGCGGGTACCGGTGTTGCGGGTACCGCAGGTGTAGGCCCCTCCTGGGCACGCTGCAGATTTACGGTCCATAGCGCTTCCTGCCTCAGTTGCAGGCGGCACATCAGCTGGGCTATTTCATCCTCCAGCCGCTGGCGGTTCATATCGGACACTGGGTTGGAGCCTTCAGCCATGGCGCCGGGGAGATCCAGCATAACCTCCTTGCGCTCCGCAGGCCTCCTCCCGTCTCCTTCCAAGATGGCGTTCTGGCGTTCTTCCTGTCTGGGCTCTTTTCTTGCCACTGGCTCTCGCCCCTCCTTCTGAGGGCGGTGTCTTTTTCCTACTCCTCCATACCAAGCCAGTATACGAACCCCTCGGGGGGTGGGCCATGTTGCAGTCGCATAGTAATTCAGACAGGGGAGGCCCAGGACAGTTTGCAGTCTTTTCTTAGGACCTCCCATGTTGTCACGCCCTTCTTCACTGCGCCAGCGGCCATTTTTAGCGTTCATTTTACAGTCTATTAAATTGGGTCTTCTGCACATCTTCAAAAGTTTTAAGTACAACAAATCCTAGGCACACAGAACCCGATGGCATCAGGTCTCGTCATCCTGTTCGTGATGCCAAGTTTGGGTCGCCCTCCCAAGGCTGTGGGGTACTCGGTATCAGGCCGGTATCAGCAGGATGTATCACAGCAGCGGTGACCCGGTCCATGGCCCTGGGCGCCCAAGTAATAGGGGAGATTGAATGATGGAAATGCAATGGATTAGATGAATAGTTCGTGACGCCACCTGTGGTGTTCGGCAATTGAGATGTTAAGCCGACGCTGCATGCAGATCCTCTGGGACTGGTGGTGTGGTGCAGCAAAGATGTTAAAGCTCCCCACAGGTGGAGCTGTAGTCCCAGGGCAGTGTAAAAAGGAGATGATAGCTGGGAGACGTGGATGGTGCAGAAATGTAGCAGTGCTGAGGGTGTTATCGCCGGAATGAATGGAGGACACCAGGGCTTGTAGTTCCAAAGCTTTACTCACAGTCTGTAGTACATACAGGTGCCTGCCTCCGTGCTGTGTCCTCCGGGTCAGGGGCTCAGTCAACCTCCAGGCAAGATGGAATGTTCCCTTCCAACACTCCGCCAACATGTACCTTTCTGAACGTCTCCTCTATAGCACCTTTGAGTGAAGTGCTCCCAGTACTGAGTTACACTTGAGTTCCTCCTGACAGATGTTCCCAAGAACTATACTTGTATGGCAGACAGCTGTAGCCTGCTTCGGGGACTCCTTGCTCCTAAGTCCCGGCTCACTATCAGTGTTGCTGTTGTGCCCCCAAGTCTTCGCTGGGAGTAGTGCATTTACAGCCCACTACTCCTCCGGTGTCTGCTGTAGGACCATTAGTATCCATACAACCTCGGGGGCCGGGCCCCGGCCTTGCGCTTAGAACTTCTAGTTGGGTTCTCTCCTAACCCACGTCATCTGTTCCCCCTTTTACTCCTTCGTTCCGTACTAGTCTTTCCTTCTTCTGGAAGATCAGATTTCTGTTCAATGTCTTTCTCCTTCTTTCCTTTCCCGTGCCAGCAGACCCAGGTCACTGAGATCTGCTGCAGCACCTCCTTCCTCCATCCCTCTCTCAGGGATCTTCTCTCTCCTCACTCACTCTGACTCTGAAGTCAACTGACTGACTAACTGAAATCCAGGATTGAGAGTCCTCAGTAGAGAGTAGTCTCGAAAGCTTGCAATGTGTTACCATCTTTTCAGTTAGCCATTAAAAGGTATCAACTACTGAGGACTCTCAATCCTGAATATTTTTCTATCTACTGGCTAACATGGTACAAAGATATACATTTTTCCTGTATCTAACTGAAATCCTAAACCTTCCCACTCTTTTATGTATTCTAACTCCACACGCCTCCCAGCACGTTTCGTGTTCCAAGCAGGGAGCCACGAAGGTGCTCTGCTACACTCCAAGCAGGGAGCCGCAATGTGGCTTTGCTGAACTACTGTGTTGTGTGGGATGCGAGTGTTGGAGCATGGTTAGGAGCCTCCAACTTACCTGGATGGTGGGGTACCACACCTCAGGAGGAGGTGAAGTATCTCTGTGGCAACTGAACCCTCAGGGGCGCCACACACCTTGCCCATTGTAAGTCGACTAGAATATTATACACATTCACAACAAATGGGTGAATTGGGAGCGAACTTGCATGTGATACGTGTGTGGGAAAATCACACTTTAACCTATCTGGACTGTAAAGTAGTTAAAATGTTTTTTTGTCTATCAAATTGGTGTCAATAAGTACGGTAACAGACTGCAAAACACTAGAATATGTAGACCTAAAATAGTCAAATGTTTTGCACAGATAAATGAGGCCTGTTATGGAGATACCACAGTGACAAAAATGTGGCCTGTATTTTTTTTTTTGTTATGCTAAATAGCGCTGTATAAAAGTAGAGTGACACACAGGAGAACACTGTAACACCGGCCTGAAATGGCCAAACTTGCAACACGCAGATATATGAGCTGGCACAGAGATACCACACTGACGAATATGTGGCCTGTATTTTTTTGTTTATGCTAAATAGTGCCGTATATAACTAGAGTGACACACCGGAAAACACTGGAACAGCGGCCTAAAATGGACAAACTCTGACAACGCAGATGTATGAGGCCTGGCACAGAAATACCACACTGACAAATATGTGGCCTGTATTTTTTTAAAAAATAGTGCTGTATATAACTAGAGTGACAGACAGCAAAAATATGGAATACCGGCCTAAAATGCCTAAACTTTGACCACAAAAATATATGAGCTGGCGCGGAGATACCACACTGACAATATCGTGGCCTGTATTATTTTCTTTTTTATGCTAACTAGTGCTGAATATAACTAGAGTGACACACAGGAAAACACTGGAATACCGGCCTGAAATGGCCAAACTTGGAGCACGCAGATATATGAGCTGGCACGACTATACCACACTGATAAATATGTGGCCTGTATTTTTTTTTCTTTTTTTATGCTAAATAGTTCTGTATATAACTAGAGTGACAGACAGGAAAACACTGGAATACCGGCCTAAAGTGGCCAAACTTGGAGCATGTAGATGTATGATCTGGCACGGAGATAACACACTGAAAAATATGTGGCCTGTATTTTTTTCTTTGTTATGCTAAATAGTGCTGCATATAACTAGAGTGACACTAAGGAAAACAGTGGCGTAATGGCCTAAAATGGCCAAACTTGGACAACGCAGATATATGAGGCCTGGCAGAGAGATACCACGCTGACAAATATGTGGCCTGTTTTTTTTAAAAAATGCATAAAAGTGCTGTATATAACTAGAGTGACAGACAGCAAAAAAATGGAATTTAGGACTAAAATGCCCAAATTTTTAGCACACGGATGTATGAGGCATGTCACAGATATACCACACTGTAAAATATGTATGTATTTTTTTTGGATTCAGCAAAATGGTGTCAAGAAATTGTGTAAAGACAGTCAAAAAAAATCTACTTTACCATACAAAATAAAAATGAAAGATTTCTCTGCGCACTCAAAAGTGATTTTTGGGAACCCTTTAAAATTGCTGGATTTTCACGCTGTGCTAGGAAAAGGATCTGGCTGTATTGTGCCAGAGGTGTATCTAGGCTTTCTGGCACCCGGGGCAAGAATTTGGTTCGCGACCCCCCCCCCCAAAGCGCACATGCGATTTGCACATTTAGTCATGTACCGACGAGCTGCTCTTCCTAATGCTCTCAATGTTCAGTGAAAAACTGAGAGAAGCAGGAAGAAGAAGCTCATTGTCACAGGACCATAAGTATGAAAATCGCATATGAGTGAAGTGTGCATGTGATGACTACTGGAACCTGCAGAGCTGAGTCCTGACATTGCAGGCTTCTGAATTCTCACAACAAATGCACTGCACACTTTTAGGATTCTCCTGTACCTGTGGCAAGAGTACATGGTCATGTCAGCACAAGCATGTGATTTATATACTTCTGGCCACATTCTGACTAGACATGCCCAGCCTCACTCCGTTTATTTTCATTGAGTGAGGCCACACATGTGTAGAGTCTGTGGGCCGGGCTGGGGGGGTGGTCCCTCTGTATACCGCGCAGTAACGTACAGACACGAGATGGAGGCAGTTTTCGGGTGCAACAGGTCCAAGTTTATTTCCCGCTGTCCGACTGACGGCCCTCACAATACACCGCAAATTCTCTTCACGGCCCTCCGTGTCCAGGCCCCGTTACACACACACCATACTTATCACCAGGGACGTAAATACACGTACCGTCCCCTTCTGCTTATCGACGTTCCTGTCAGCTCGGTCACTGTGGCCGACTTAGGCCCGTACACCAACAGTAATGTTTCTGGTCAGGTATCGTCTTCAACTTGGTATGTGTTTCCCCGGGGCCTCGTATGCACTGTGGTACTTCATGTCAGGACCACCCCCTGACTTCCTTTCTCCTCAGTCCCCCTGGTTAGGTTTTCCTCACAGTGCGGCAACTGTCACAGTCTCCTCGTCACTTGAGCTCCCTCTGGGGACTGGAACTTTCTGGAACCCTCCTGTCAAATTTATATCATTTCCGGTTCCCTGTAACTCCGCCCCCCATGACCAACGGTTTCCTAAGCCCTAAGCTAATCAAGTCCTTTACTCACACTCCTCCCTGCCCTCTAATGGTCAACCCAAGGTACTGCACGTTCACTACACTTTCCCAGCTGTTTCCCCACTGTAGTAACTGACACCTGTCTAAACTGTGCAAACGTTCCAAAACTCAAGATAAAAAGCGGACGGCACCGCTGTTACCGTGTGACTTCAAATGATGTGCGGCATACAGAAGCCCAGCAGCTGGGAATCTCGGGTGCCAGACCTGGAAACAGTCAATTCTGGGAATCCATGCACAGAGAAAAGGTCGCACTCATCGAGATCGAAGTTTCACTGATTTATTGACATATCATGAACATGTCAAGTCGGGGGAGTGACATAAGGAGTGCAAGGAAGACTGACAACGGCCGTTTTGCGCTGCTCGAGCGCTTCAACGGGTCAAACAGTGGGGGGAAGTGCCGGGTTCATATGGAAATCACATCACTCCGTACCTCCTCCCTCCACAGCTGCTGTCTAAGTGACATTAGTGAATTAAAAACATGCTGAGATGCATTACAACATACAAAAGCATAAATACAACTTGCTGCACAAGCAGAAAAATGGTTACATCAAGAGATAAATTACAATACATATTCATATATCAAAGACTACTGTTATTTTCATATGTCGAAAAATACTATTTTTTTTCTTCTTTCTTTTTCTTATGGAAAACATCTACAATCATATATATCCAGAGAACAAACTGTCTCACTATTATTGAACTATTAATTTACTCACAGGAAGAGAAAAAAAAAAAAATTTCCCAAAAAATTCCCTCAAAAAAATTTTTTTTCAAAAATGTTTTTTCTTTTTTTTTTATCCTTTCTCCTTTTCTTTCTTTTTTATATCCTAAAATGAATTGTATGCAACTTAGTAGCTGTTTCTTTAGGATTCTCATGAACTACTATATACCTGCATAGCTGTATCTTATTATGAATAAACACAAAAATGGACTATCAATGACAAATCTCAATCATAGCGGACAAAAACCGATGCGCCGAAAATGCACAATGTATATGTGCACGTATACTATGCAAACAAAAAACAAGTCACTAAACGATTCAAATGCTACGGGAGAGAAAACCCACCAAATTCAAAAAGATGTCTTTGCCTCAAATATGTGGAAGTTCATCAAAGCTGCAATAAAAGACTCCAGGAAAAAGTACCAACCAGAAAAGCCACATGTATACATATGTGACATAGTTCTCCTATCAACGTCAAGGGAAATGAGGGGAAATATAAACTCCTTCATAAAAAAACAGCCATGTCTATTCTATCATTAAAACCCAGCGGACCTGTCGCCTGTGTATTCATAATCCACCTGGATTCTCGTTGTAATAAGATTTTATTTAAATGCCCTCCCTGCGGCGGTAAAACCAGCTTCTCGATTCCTGCAAAGGAGAGAACATTAGGGTCATTTCCATGTGCATCTCTTACATGGTTAATTAAACGTGGGACTCCTTTTCCCGTTCTAATGGACTTAAAATGCTCACGGAAACGTTCCTTTCTCTCTATTCTGACCAGTCTGTCCGTCCATCAGGTCATCTTCCCTACACTCTCTCTTCCTTTGTCTATTGTCGTCCTCGACAATCGTAATCCCTACCTTCGTCGTTCTGAAGCTTCACCTACACTCTGTTGTCGGACCAGCTGTTGGGCCAAACCCACTACCCGCGGGGGCCGAACCAAACAGGGAACACCATGCTCTGAGCAGCCTACTGCTACTCACCAGCGTGCACGCCACATGACAACGTCTTTCAAATTGGGCTAGGTACACCTGGATTCTCTTTCCGGTGTGTACCTTCCCCTACTCTCCCCTTCTGTCACCTTCCACTATCCGGTACGCCATGATCGAGGCCTTACACCTACCAGATCATTGTCGGCGTCCGCCTTCTTCCTTCAGGGGTGTCCGTGGTGCCAAGGACCTGACCTAGGATGACTGTCTTTCTCTCGTCTTCCATCTCTTTGCCTTTCCTTTGGTTACACGTCATGGTTGGCGTCTCGGTCTCCCAGACATTCTCAACACATAGACCCCCTTCGAATCTCACACTTCCCTTTGGTCACACAGACCTTCCCTTACCCGGACCTGTCGCATTTTCTTGTGCATATCATACATCAGAACAACTCTATAATATCACAAGTACCACATTTTCTTACATTTTTTCTATTGCTTGTTAAAACCAACATATAATAAACATAACAGATTTTCTCCTCCCCCTTCCTTTACACTGGCGAGTAACGAGTAGTGGCGAGCATGATCGCTCATCACTAGTAGCACACTTTCACAAGTAGCTCAGGCAGATCTGGGTAGGTCTTGAGAAACCGCTGAACCAGTAAGTTGAGCATGTGGACCAGGTATGGTACATATGCGAGGCTACCAAGCATCAGAGCTACCACTAGGTTATAGCCATTGTCACATATGCCTGATTGTAGGTACATGGGTGATTGCCACAAATCTGTCTGGTCTGTTAGACCTTTCAACAACTTTGTGGCTGTGTTCGGTTTTTCACTTAAGAAGATTATTTTCAGCACAGCTTGTTGCCGACGCAGTGCTGCAGTGCTTCCAGCTTGCGATTGATGATGACGACATTTGTGAGGTGGAGAATGAGGAGGAGGATGTGCAGGAACTACAGTAGAAGGTGGGGGCAACTCTGATTGAACCAGGGCTTGCAATCCTCAGTGTCGGTAGCACGTTTTGCCCCCCAGGGTCCAACTGTTTGGACGCTCTGAGTCAGGTACCTCCCAAGTCAGATAGGAAAAGTCGATTTATTCAACAAGCAATGCGTTTCAAACACAATCCATCCCCCTCCTCAAGTAGGCCCCGATTGTTACAGGAATGTCCAAACAAAGTTGACGACATTCTCATCCTGCCAGAACAATATATACTTCTCACGCCTCCAGCCCTCTGTCCTTAAACTCTCACTAACACTATCTCTATCTGATCTAGCCAGAAAGGGCTCCCCTTTATGTATTACCTACCCCTTCCTATGTTGGGCTGGTCCCCTACAAATTAACTGTGTGCTACCCTTTATACTACTTACTACAAGAACTATGCCCACTACTGTATATATCTCTTCCTGATTATAACCTCTAAGCCACATACTAAATTATTTAATAGAAATACAGTAAAATCATATTTCACAACACACATTTTAGAAACGTTGTCTTTCAGGAGGGAAGACACATGACAGTCCCTGTCACACCTTTATAAGCATCTAAGTCCAGCTCATCTTCCCATCAAGACAGGCGTAAACAATAGCAATCTCGATGTATCGTGCCCATATTACTTTAAGTTCGAAGTCACACTTAATGTATGAAAAATCAGTCTGATTCTCTTGGCCGAGAGTTGCACAAATGTTCCCCGTATGGTCATCTGTGTGTAATGGCTTTGCAATGCGATGATGCAATTTTCTCGCACATATGTGTGGTGCCCCTGAGGCTCAGTCGCCACAGAGGTACTGCACCTTCTCCTAAGGTGTGGTGACCCACCATCCAGGTAAGTTGGAGGCTCCTGACAGCGCTCCAACACTCGCACCCCACACAATAGAGTAGTATAGCATAACCACATTGCAGCTCTTTGCTTAGAGAGAGGCAGAGCACCTTTGGTGGTTCCCTGCTTGAAACACTAGACGTGCTGGGAGGTGGGTAGAGTTCAGAATATATATATGAGCGGGATGGTTTAGGATGACAGGTCAGTCTGACAGGAGGTCAGTGAGGAAGGAAGCCACTTGGGAGGAGTGGGGATCCCTGGAAGAAGGGATGGAGGAAGGAGTGCTGCAGCTGCCTCAGTGACCTGAGCCAGCTGGCACAGGAAAGGAAAGTAAAGGAAAGAAGGAGAAGGACGTTGACCTTAAGCCTGAGCTTCCATAGACGGGAAAGGACAAGTACGGAGCGTAGGAGTAAAAGGGAACACAGAGGACGTGGGTTAGAGGAAGAACCCTGCCTAGAAGTTCTAAGCTCAAGGCCGGGGCCCGGTCCCCGAGGTTGTATGAACACATGGTTCTGCAGCTGACACCGGTGGAGTAGTGGGCTGTAAATGCACTACTCCCATCTAAGACTTGAGGGCACAACAGCAATACGGATAGAGAACCGAGACTTAGGAGTAGAGAGTCCCCGAAGCAGGCTACAGCTGTCTGCCGTGCAAGTAGAGTTCTTGGGAACATCTATCAGGAGCAACTCCAGTGTAACACGGTACTGGAGATCTTCACACTTAAAGGCGCTATAGAGGAGACGTTCAGGAAAGGCACATAAGTTGGTAGAGTGTGGAAGGGACCTTTCCATCTTGCCTGGAGGTTGACTGAGTCCCTGACCTGGAGGACACGGCACAGAAGCGGGCACTAGAGACTTTGAGTAAAGCTTTGGAAACACATGCCCTGATGTCCTCCATTCCTTCCTGCGTCCGTCTGCCTGACACTGCTACATCCCCTGCGCCAGACACCACATCACCTAAGTGTCTCCACATCTTCACTGCCCTGGGACTACAGCCATGCCTGTGGAGGGCTATACCATCATTGCTGCACCACATCATCTGTCCCGGAGGATCTGCATGCAGCGTCGGCTTAACACCTCCTTTGCCGAACACCACAAGTGGCATCACAAACTATTCATCTAACTACATTGCACCATTCACATCTTCCTATTACTTGGGCGCCCAGGGCCACGGTCCGGGTCACCGCTGCTGTGACACGTCCCACTGATACCGGCCCGGTACCGAGTACCCCACAGCCCTGGGAGGGCGACCCAACTGTATCCGTATGACTTTACATTTCTCACTGATTTTCCCCATTGAATTTAATGGCTCAATGGGCTGCTAAGGCTGGTTTCACATTAGCGCTTTTTAAGCGCACGCACGGCCGGGGGTAGCTCCGCCCCCGAGCCGGCTCTCTGCCCGGCGTGCCCGCCCCTTGCTTGTAGCGCCGCCTCCTAGCGCACAGCGGCGCCTGCGATCGGCGCACCCTATCTTTAGCATAGGGTGCGCAGATCGTGCGCAGGCCATGCGCTAGTTGCGCTTTGACCTGCGCTGTGCACTTTTGACGGTGCGCCGTGCGCGCCAAAATTGAACTTTTCGGATTTTGGCGCACACGGCGCACCGTCAAATGTGGAAAATGGCACTGGAAAATGTGTGCGTATTTGTCACAAGCTACATGGATGGTCCGTGTGGTGTCCGATTTTTTTCTCGCACCCATAGACTTGCATTGGCAAGACTCGTCCGATATACTCTTACAATTGCAGCATGCTGCGATTTCTCTTGCACATAGAATACGCCCGAGAAAAAACACGGTGATGGGAGCTGCCCCATAGATTAACAGTGATCCGAGTGCTATGCGATGTTTTATTGCATAGCACTTGTCCATATTCAACGCTAGAGTGACTCCGGCCTAATAATGAGATATTTTATTGCAATGCTGTGTTTGCTTCAGAATAACTATAAATGTCTATTTTAAAGCACATTTTGGGCTGGAATTGTCTAAACAATTTGGCAAGCCCGACAACTATAGTTAGAATTGCATGCTTGGATATGCACTTCCATCAGCAAAGAGTTTGGACCCTGTACTTTGTTAATAGCAAAACCATAAATGATCATTAACAAAATCACCGGTATTAGTTGCTGTACACATTTTTAAAAGGAGAATTACAACTTAAGGTTATAAGGTTAAATACCATGGCAGAATATCAAGACCAGACTGCTAAGTTAGAAAAAAATGATTTAGAGTTTCTAGTAGAAAAAGGTATGTTCAAGATCATAGGTGAATCTGCATTTTTGCCATGGGCGCAGAAAATATTATTTGGAGCCTCCTCTTATGCCCATCTTAAGCGTTAAGCCAGTCAGAACTGTCATGTCACAGCCTTGGTGCAGCCACAAAGTATTTTTTAATTGATTGATATGCTATGTTCACATCTGGCAGTATAGTTGAGTGCTGTTTTTGCCACAGAAGGACTGACAGTAAGTACAATACCAACTATACCTATGATATTGATGGAACTGACAAAATCAACTATACCTTCAGAGACCTCTCTACTGGTCCTCATCCTCCTCATGAACAATATTGCAGCTGCCCAAGCTTCTTCTGTGACAACTATGTGCCTAAATTAATTGGTAATTATTTTGTCTCCATCAATCTATTTCTCAAGACAGTGTGCAACGTTTCAAGAGTATAGCATCAGACTGCAAGAGATGTTATACGAAGCTCCTCAAGCCAAAATCCTTAACATGGGCCATCCAACAGCAATAAACTCCTCGCAGGGAGATAGCAAGGGAAAAGGGGTACAAAAACTAAACTGTATAACAGTTGTTAAACTAGACAGTCTTTTGATAACAGTTCACTTATTGTGGCTCCACAGCCCGTCGTTCTCTGAAGGTCCCGTGGGTAATAGAATGCCGAAGGTGGTTGGTGCAGTCAGGGACGGCTCCAGGTTTTTGAGGGCCCCAGGCGAAAGAGTCTCAGTGGGCCCCCCTTTAACACATACCATGATTCATGCCATGTGGCATCCGTGGTGCCGGCCAAAAACGGACTTGTCTCCGTGTGGATCACACGGACACGTATGTGATCCACACGGACACACGCTCTGTAGCAAAACACGTTCTTGTAAAGGAGGCTATTGATTAGTAGTGTATGTATGAAAGAAAGATGAGACAGAAAGAACAGAGTGAGAGAGAGAACAGAAAGAAAGAAAGAAAGAAGGGAAAGAAAGAACAGAGAGAGAAAAAAAGAAAGATTAGAGAGAGAAAGAAAGAGGGGAAAGAAAGAGAGAGAAACAAAGAACAGAGTGAAAGAAAGAACAGAGAGAAACAGAAAGAGAGGAAAGAAACAAAGAACAGAGAGAGAAAGAAAGAGGGGAAAGAAAGAAAGAACAGAGAGGGGGAAAGAAAGAAAGAACAGAGAGAAAGAAAGAGTGGACAGAAAAAAAACAGAAAGAAAGAAAGAGGGAAAAAAGAACAGAGAGAGAGAGAAAGAAACAGTGGACAGAAAAAAAGAACAGAGAGAGAAAAAAAGAAAGAGGGGAAAGAAAGAAGGAACAGAAAGGTAGAGAGAAAGAAAGAGAGGAAGGAACAGAGAGAAAGAAAGAAAGAAAGAAAGAAAGAAAGAAAGTGGGGATAGAAAGAAAGGAGGACACGGTGATGGATCTGAAGCATTCCCCAAAGTGCCTCCATGGTTCCGTCAAAATCTCCTCCTGAAATTACCTCATTTCCGGTCAGTTCCAGCACTTCACTTCCAGTAGAACTTCACGAGCGAGTTTTAAAGTGCTCTTTGGGGCTTCGCCATTTAATCCTGTGTCCGTCGGAAAAGTAAGCTCCCGGCTGGGGCAGTCTCTCTCTCAAAATCGTGACTGTCCTGCTGGATCCGTGACAGTTGGGAGTTATGAATGCTCCCCACCATATACCTCGTACACGCACGGCTCCGCACACCTCATACACACACGGTTCCTGTTTTGTATGCCTCGTACACACATGGCACATGGCTCTGCTCCATACATCTTGTACACACACGGCTCCGCTCCATACACACGCGGTTTAACTCCATACACACTCGGCTCTGCTCTGCTCCGTAAACACACGGCTCAGCTCCGTACACTTTACACACAGGGCTCCATTCCGTACACCTCGAACACACGCGGCTCTGTTCTGTACACCTCGTACAGACACAGCTCCGCTCTATACACATCCGGCTCTGCTCCGTACACCTCGTACACACGCGGCTCCGCTCCGTACACCTCATACACTTGCTCCTTCACTCCGTACACATGCGGCTCCGCTCCGTACACCTCATACACGTCCAGCTCCGCTCCGTACACCTTGTACACACAAAGCTCTGCTCCATACACCTCGTACACACGCGGCTTTGCTCTGTACACCTCGTACACATCTGACTCCGCTCCGTACACCTCGTACACACACTGCTCCTCTCCGCACACATGCGGCTCTGCTCCATACACCTCGTACACACGTAGCTCTGCTCCGGCTCCGTACACCTCCTGCTCCGCTCCGTACACCTCATACACACACGGCTCCGCTCTATACACCTCATACACACACTGCTCCGCTCTGTACACCTCGTACACACACGGCTCCGCTCTGTACACCTCGTACACACACGGCTCCGCTCTGTACACCTTGTACACACACAGCTCTGGGCTCCACTCGGTACACCTTGTACACACACAGCTCCGCACCGTACACCTCATACACACGCGGCTCAGCTCCATACACACACGGCTCCGCTCCGTACACCTCGTACACACACAGCTCTGCTACATACACACACACACAGCTCTGCTACATTCCCCCTGTAAACCCCCCCTGACCCCACACATAAACTTCCCGCACCCTCATCCAGCACCATGACAACCTACACAGCAGAGTCCTGCAGTCACGCTTCTGATCATGTGACCACTGACTCTTCCCCTCTTGTGACCTCTTCACAGGTCCTGTGCCAGAAGAGTACATAGCATAGCACGATGACTCATTGCTGGCTGCGGTGGCTCTTGGAGAGGGCGAAGGATGGGGTCGGTGCATGGGGGGCATGGCGGCGGGTACCCAGACAGAGTGAGTGGGCCCCCCCGTCTCGCCAGGGCTCCGGCACTTGCCCGGGTGCTGACGCCGGACCTGGGTGCAGTGTCTACTCGCGTCGCCACCCAACACACGGTCCTGCTTCTGGCGATAGCGGGTGGTCTACGGTTTTGCCCGCTGAGCCCCTAGTCCATGTAACTGCAGAGAGATAGGATCAAGCTCTTACCAAGGTTCCACTCAGCGTGTCTCTATGAGTAGCAGCCATCACCCGAATGGCTGCGCTGCAATGCTCTGCCAGGAGTGCACCTCCCTGGATATCAGCCGACACCAGGACGTCCGTACCGCGATGCTCTGTCCGTCGTATGCTGCCCTGTGCACTCGTCGGCATGAGTGAATCATGCTGCGGCCTATCACTCTCCCCACTGCAGCTGGGATCCGCACCTATTCAGCATTCTGGCAGGAATCTCCCCTCCATTCCTGCGCAGCCCCTTTTAGCTTACTCACTCTGGCCACGCCCCCTTCACCCAGGTTATCGGCTCACTCCGGCTGCAATTGCATTCCCTCCAGCAGTCCCGGACCTGGCACTTCAGCAACCCGGTCCTCCTTTCTACAGATGCTCACTATGTCATGATGTATTCTCAATAATCTGACCTAGTAACTTGGAGAATTGCCATGAGGGTGACTGCAGAAGTGCTAGTCTATAGGTCAGGAAAAAGATGTCGCTTACTCAGATGCAGCCATTTTTTCAGGAGTGGTTAGCGCCATCTCTGAGTTCACAACATCCGCCATCCGCAATCCTGTCACAGCGGGCAACATATCACAAGTCCCAATTTTAAAGTCACAAATCTCAGGCTCGCTGTCAGCCGACAGCTCCATCTATTCCAGTTTGGGCAGCACATCACATTTGAGATTCACAGTCCCAGTCAGCTGCCATCTCTATCCTTCTATGGCGGACACTTTAAAATCATGGTCGGCCGCCATCTTTAATTCTCTCATGGCAGACAGCATTCCAAAATCACAAGTCTCACATATTACATCCATCAGTCGTTAGGCTGCGGGTGTCCGTCCTGCTGCACTACGCTAAGTGTAACAAGGGTGACCGGGGGGGGTAATTGTGGCTGGGTTATTTAAAGGCACAGTACATAGACAAAGTCCACTGAGCAAACGGTTAGCTAGCGCCTCAGCTCCCTTGTACATAGATAGAGAGGACTGACACAGCTTTTCCCCACAGGTTACCTTCTCTTCCTCTGGTCACAGCTGTCCAGGCAATTAAGGGTCCGGGAATACAACTGTACTCCAACAGGGAAAAATAACTTTTATTGAACAACAAAGAAGGATGGACAAAAAGACAATTTCAACACTTGCTTCCTGCTGTCTCCCTTGACACTTGCTGTGGCCGTACCCACAGCGGCTATAATAGTCGAAGTTCGCAGTAGTCCAATCGCTGGAATCTGGGTGCCTGTGACCCCTTCAGCAAAGGACCTTCTAAAGTCCTGTGTTCGTGTGTTGTAGTCCTTGAGTTCATAGGAGTCTTTGGTCCGGGGCAACAGATCTCTCCCATCCGGGAGTCTGGCAGTGCCCCTTCTGCAGTACACATCTGCCCTGTGGCGACCGTACTCCTGGGGCACCACAGGCCTGCCACCCCCTTACACATGCACCTCCTGTAACGCATTAACATACTGCATCACCATCTCGCCCTCTCGCTGAATGCGGCCAAACAAACACATCTCCAGCATCAGTGGGGTCCTTATGCATCTCCTCCAAGATCTGTGTAAGGGGTATGGAGGCCAGTTTAATGCTCTGCACTCCTTGTATATGTCCCTGGTAGAAAGTCATATGGCATGTAAATATGTTCCTGATAGAACCAGTGTAACCATAAGTAACACAATACGTCACCATGGACTCAGATCCTGCAGTGCCAGACGTGTCCCACTGCTTAAGCCTGTACATGTCCGGGCCCGTCTAGAGAGCATTTGGATGATCCAGAGGAGTTTTGGGAGAATGTCCTATGGTCTGATGAAACCAAACTGGAACTGTTTGGTAGAAACACAACTTGTCGTGTTTGGAGGAAAAAGAATACTGAGTTGCATCCATCAAACACCATACCTACTGTAAAGCATGGTGGTGGAAACATCATGCTTTGGGGCTGTTTCTCTGCAAAGGGGCCAGGACGACTGATCCGGGTACATGAAAGAATGAATGGGGCCATGTATCGTGAGATTTTGAGTGAAAACCTCCTTCCATCAGCAAGGGCATTGAATATGAAACGTGGCTGGGTCTTTCAACATGACAATGATCCAAAGCACACCGCCAGGGCAACGAAGGAGTGGCTTCGTAAGAAGCATTTCAAGGTCCTGGAGTGGCCTAGCCAGTCTCCAGATCTCAACCCTATAGAAAACCTTTGGAGGGAGTTGAAAGTCCGTGTTGCCAAGCAAAAAGCCAAAAACATCACTGCTCTAGAGGAGATCTGCATGGAGGAATGGGCCAACATACCAACAACAGTGTGTGGCAACCTTGTGAAGACTTACAGAAAACGTTTGACCTCTGTCATTGCCAACAAAGGATATATCACAAAGTATTGAGATGAAATTTTGTTTCTGACCAAATACTTATTTTCCACCATAATATGCAAATAAAATGAAAAAAAAACAGACAATGTGATTTTCTGGATTTTTTTTTCTCAGTTTGTCTCCCATAGTTGAGGTCTACCTATGATGTAAATTACAGACGCCTCTCATCTTTTTAAGTGGTGGAACTTGCACTATTGCTGACTGACTAAATACTTTTTTGCCCCACTGTATATGTGTGTATGTTTGTATGTCCGGGATAGGCATCCGCACCGTCGCAGCTACAGCCACAAAATTTGGCACAGTCACACGTCTGGACCCCGAGAGCATCCTAATCTATGTTGTGAGGTGAAATTTTAACCCCGCGTGTTCCAATTCACCAAATAATTTTGCCCCTATCTACATACTGGGGAAAAAGTGTGTGCACGTCAAGTCCCGCCCCTCATTATGATGTCATAATGCCCCTATTTGCATAATGGGGAAACAGTGTGTGCGTATCAAGCCCCGCCCCTCATTATGATGTCACAATGGTTACCATGGCGACGCTGATGTCATCATAAGTTGCAAGCCCCGCTGCTCATTATGATGCCATAATGGTTGACTATGGGATGGAGGATGTGTGATGGGTATATGGGCACTGAACTATGGGATGGAGGATATGTATGATGGGTATATGGGCACGGGACTATGGGATGGAGGATATGTATGATGGGTATATGGGCATGGGACTATGAGATGAAGGATGTGTGATGGGTATATGGGCACTCGACTATGGGATGGTGGATATGTATGATGGGTATATGGGCACGGGACTATGGGATGTAGGATATGTATGATGGGTATATGGGCATGGGACTATGGGATGGAGGATATGTATGATGGGTATATGGGCACGGGCCTATGGGATGAAGGATGTGTGATGGATATATGGGCACGGGATTATGGGATGGCGGATATGTATAAGGGCACGGGACTATGGGATGGAGGATATATATGACGGGTATATGGGAATGGAACTATGTGATGGAGGATATGTATGATGGGTATATGGGCATGGGACTATGAGATGAAGGATGTGTGATGGGTATATGGGCACTCGACTATGGGATGGCGAATATGTATGATGGGTATATGGGCATGGGACTATGGGATGGAGAATATGTATGATGGGTATATGGGCATGGGACTATGGGATGGAGAATATGTATGATGGGTATAAGGGCATGGGACTATGGGATGGAGGCTATGTATGATTGGTATATGGGCACGAGCCTATGGGATCGTGGATATGCATGATGGGTATATGGACATGGGACTATGGGATGGAGGATAGTTATAATTTGCTATAACTAACCACAGTTAGTTACTATGCCCGGGCAGCGCCGGGCTCTTCAGCTAGTCTACTACACTGTGTTCCAAATTATTATGCAAAAGATATTTTTCTCTGATTTTCCTAAATAGTCGGTACAAATGACAGTCAGTCTAATAAAAGTCATCACCGGTTAGAGTATACATCAAATTTTATAGAAGAAACCTCCCAATAATAACAGTATAATCTCCAAAATGAATAAAAATTCAAATTGCACTGTTCCAAATTATTAGGCACAGTAGAATTTCTAAACATTTGATATGTTTTAAAGAACTGAAAATGCTCATTTGTGGAATTTGCAGCATTAGGAGGTCACATTCACTGAACAAAAAGGATATTTTGGAGTTAAATAGCTTAACAGGCTAAGTTACATGTTAACATAGTAACCCTTCTTTGATATCACCTTCACAATTCTTGCATCCATTGAAATTGTGAGTTTTTGGAGAGTTTCTGCTTGTATTTCTTTGCATGAAGTCAGAATAGCCTCCCAGAGCTGCTGTTTTGATGTGAACTGCCTCCCACCCTCATAGATCTTTTGCTTGATGATACTCCAAAGGTTCTCTATAGGGTTGAGGTCAGGGGAAGATGGTGGCCCCACCATGAGTTTATCTCCTTTTATGCCTATAGCAGTCAATGACTCAGAGGTATTCTTTGCAGCATGAGATGGTGCGTTGTCATGCATGAAGAGGATTTTGTTCCTGAAGGCACGTTTCTGCTTTTTATACCATGGAGGACAGCTGTCAGTCAGAAACTATATATACTTTGCAGGTCATTTTCACACCTTCAGGAACCTTAAAGGGCCCAACCAGCTGTTTCCCCATGATTCCGGCCCAAAACATGACTCCTCCACCTCCTTGCTGACGTCGCAGCCTTGTTGGGACATAGTGGCCATCCACCAACCATCCATCTGGACAATCCAGGGTTGCTCGACACTCATCAGTAAACAAGACTGTTTGAAATTAGTCTTCATGTATGTCTGGGCCCACTGCAACCACTTCTGCTTGTGAACACTGTTTAGGGGTGGCCGAATAGTAGATTTATGCACCACAGCAAGCCTGTGAAGGATCCTACACCTTGACGTTCGAGGGACTCCAGAGGCACCAGCAGCTTTAAATATCTGTTTGCTGGTTTGTAATGGCTTTTTAGCAGCCACTCTCTTAATCCAATGAACTTGCCTGGCAGAAACCTTCCTCATTCTGCCTTTATCAGCACAAACATGTCTGTGCTCAGAATCAACCACAAATCTCTTAACAGTACAATGATCACGCTTACGTTTTTGGGAAATATCTAATGTTTTCATCTCTTGACCAAGGCATTGCACTATGTGATGCTTTTCAGCAGCAGAGAGATCCTTTTTATTTCCTAAATTCTTTGAAACCTGTGCCCTGCTTAATAATGTGGAACATCATTCTTAAGTAGCTTTCCTTTAATTGAGCTCACCTGGTAAAGTAATTATCACAAGCATTTGAGATTGATTTCAGTGATCCAAAGAACCCTGATACACAATACCATCTATGAGTTTATTTGACAAACAAAACATTACATCTTTATGACACTTAAATCCAATTTGCATAATAATTTGGAACACAGTGTATATACAGTGTGTATGTATGTATGTGTGTATGTCCGGGATAGGTATCCGCACCGTCGCAGCTACAGCCACAAAATTTGGCACAGTCACACGCCTGGACCCCGAGAGCGTCCTAAGCTATGTTGTGAGGCGAAATTTTAACCCCGCGCGTTCCAATTCTCCAAACAAATTTGCCCCTGTCTACATAATGGGGAAAAAGTGTGTGTGTCTTAAGCCCCGCCCCTCATTATGATGTCATAATGCCCCTATCTACATAATGGGGAAAAAGTGTGTGCGTATCAAGCCCCGCCCCTCATTATGATGTCACAATGGTTGCCATGGCGACGCTGATGTCATCAAGCCCCGCCGCTCATTATGATGTCATAATAGTTGACTATGGAGTGGAGGATGTGTGATGGGTATATGGGCACTGGACTGTGGGATGGAGGATATGTATGACGGGTATATGGGCACGGGCCTATGGGATGGTGGATATATATGATGGGTATATGTGCACGGGACTATGGGATGGAGGATGTGTGATGGGTATATGGGCACTGTACTATGGGTTGGAGGATATGTATGACGGGTATATGGGCACGGGACTATGGGATGGAGATTATGTATGATGGGTATATGGGCACGGGACTATGGGATGGAGGATGTGTGATGGGTATATGGGCACTGGACTATGGGATGGAGGATACGAATGACGGGTATATGGGCACGGGACTATGGGATGGCAGATATGTATGATGGGTATATGGGCACGGGACTATGGGATGGAGGATATGTATGATAGGTATATGGGCATTGGACTATGAGATGAAGGATGTGTGATGGGTATATGGGCACTCGACTATGGGATGGCGAATATGTATGATGGGTATATGGGCATGGGACTATGGGATGGAGACTATGTATGATGGGTATATGGGCACGAGCCTATGGGATGCTGGATATGTTTGATGGGTATATGGGCACGAGACTATGGGATGGACAATAATTATAATTTGTTATAACTAACCACAGTTAGTTACTATGCCCGGGCAGCGCCGGGCTCTTCAGCTAGTATATATATATATATATATATATATATATATATATATACTGTATATCTATTATATAAAGCACAATGTGGGTGTGTATGTATGTATGTATGTATGTGTGTATGTCCAGGATTGGCATCCACACCGTCACAGCTACAGCCACAAAATTTGGCACAGTCACACGTCTGGACCCTGAAAGTGTCCTAAGCTATGTTGTGAGGCGAAATTTGAACCCCGCGCGCTCCAATTCACCAAACAATTTTGCCCCTATCTACATAATGGGGAAAAAGTGTGTGTGTATCATGCCCCGCCCCTCATTGTGATGTCATAATGGTTGCCATGGCGACGCTGATGTCATCATAGGTTGCAAGACCCGCCACTCATTATGATGTCATAATGGTTGACTATGGGATGGAGGATGTGTGATGTATATGGGCACTGGACTATGCGATGGAGGATATGTATGACGGGGATATGGGCACGGGACTATGGGATGGAGGATGTGTGATGGGTATATCGGCATTGGACTATTGGATGGAGGATATGTATGACGGGTATATGGGCACAGGACTATGGGATGGCGGATATGTATGATGGGTATATGGGCACGTGACTATGGGATGGAGGATATGTATGATGGGTATATGGGCATGGGACTATGAGATGAAGGATGCGTGATGGGTATATGGGCACTCGACTATGGGATGGCAAATATGTATGATGGGTATATGGGCATGGGACTATGGGATGGAGGATGTGTGATGGGTATATGGGCATGGGACTATGGGATAGAGGATGTGTGATGGGTATATGGGTTCTCGACTATGGGATGGAGGATATGCATGATGGGTATATGGGCACGGGCCTATGGGATCGTGGATATGTATGATGGGTATATGGGCACGGGACTATGGGATGGAGGATAATTATAATTTGCTATAACTAACCACAGTAAGTTACTATGCCCATGCAGCGCCGGGCTCTTCAGCTACTATATATATACTGTATATATATATATATATATATATATATATATATATATACTAGTGCAAATGAACTGATGTTCATGTGCTGTATAGATATAAGGATAGTGTAGGCTAGGAAAAAAGACTAATTGGGGAGTTTCCTGGAATTAAGAATTAGTCAGTATGGAGAAGGAGTGTGAGCCAGGAACAAGGACAGGACAGTCATGTCGAGGGGGAACGTATAAGCGAGGAACCCAGCAGTCCAGGGCCTAGAGCTGACAGTCACACGTGATGGAGTACCTTGGCAGCATCAGAATAGTAGCAGTTAACTTTGTTAGAACATACCTAAACGTCTGAGGCCTAGGGCCCGGTAAAGAATGGAAGAGCCATTTTTATATTTCACCTTTGGGAAGGGAAGCGGGTGGTGAACTCCTGAAGCAGGTTAGTCTGACCAGTAAGAAAGCTGCGGGACCGGCAGATCTGGTGGATATTTCTGGAGAAGTGAAGGACAGAATAGAGAATGGAAGGGTGATATTCTGTGAAGAATCTTGTGCTGTTTCTGTGACTAAAATGAACGAGCTGAGTAAAATTGTTTTGTTGAACATGTGTGGCGCCCCAGAGGCTCAGTCGCCACAGAGGTACTGCAACTTCTCCTAAGGTGTGGTGCCCCACCAACTAGGTAAGTTGGGAACTCCTTTCCACACTCCAACACCTGCATCCGACACACAGGATAGTTCAGCCCTGACCACATTGCAGTTCATGCTTAGAGGGTAGCAGAGCACCTTTCGTGGGTCCTTGCTTCGTAACATGAGATGTGCTGGGAGGTGTGTGGAGTTGAGAGCAGAGAGGAGTTGTGGGTTGGAAGAGGAACCCTGCCTATAGGTTCTCAGCGCAAGGCCGGGACCCGGTCCCCGAGGTTGTATGGACACTTACGGTTCTGCAGCAGACACCAGTGGAGTAGATGGCTGTAAATGCATTACTCCCATCCAAGACTTTGGGCACAACAGCATCTGTATAGGGAGGCGGG
Source organism: Dendrobates tinctorius (assembly GCF_039654945.1). Taxonomy (NCBI): domain Eukaryota; kingdom Metazoa; phylum Chordata; class Amphibia; order Anura; family Dendrobatidae; genus Dendrobates; species Dendrobates tinctorius. Next base: position 11,130,020 of record NW_027361705.1, on the reverse strand, counting down.
ACTCAGGATAAAGGGAGTCCCCGAAGTAGGCTACAGCTGTCTGCAGTACAAGGAAGTACAAGGAAGAGTTGTTAGGAACATCTGACAGGAGGAACTTCAGAGTACCACGGTACTGGAGCACTTCACACTAAAAGGCACAATAGAGGAGTCGTTCAGGAAAGGTACATGTTGGCGGAGTGTTGGAGAGGAGAACCCTGACTTGCCCGGGAGGTTAATTGAGTCTCTGCCCCGGAGGACACAGCACGGAGGCAGGCACCAGTGTGTACCACGAACTGTGAGTAAAGCTTTGGAACTACAAGCCCTGGTGTCTTCCATTCATTGTGCGCCAACACCGTCAGCACCGCTACATCTGGGTATCATCCTTTACACTACCTGCGCCTATACACTTCCCTGGGGTTACAGCTTCACCTGTGGGGAGCTACACCATCTATGCTGCAACACACCATCAGCCCCAGAGGATCTGCACGCAGCGTTGGCTTAACATCTTGCTTGCCAAACACCACAGGTGGCGTCACGAACTATTCCATTCCATTAACTACATTCCACCATTACTTGGGCGCCCAGGGCCACGGACCGGGTCACCGCCGCTGTGACACCACATCCCCCTGACATCGGCCCGGTACCGAGTACCCCACAGCCCTGGGAGGGCCACCCACATGAACCTGGACTCTGACTGTCATTGTGTGATGAAAATGGACTCCTGGCTGTGTGGAATGGACCTTGACTTGCAAGTGAGTGAACTACCGTGTGTTAATGGAGCGAAGGGCCAGAGTGTGCCAGTGCTGACACTCTCAACCACCACTACCCCCTGGCTTCCGTTTCATCTGCACCACCTTATCCAGTGTATTCTGCTCTTGCAGTGGGTGAAACATAACGGAATATACGACCCCACCGTCTAGGGACATTAACGCTATCTCTGCCTGCAGCGCAGGGGCCATGGGGTGCATCTGCAGCATGCTCTTAACCTTTTCAGTCCAGTCCCACAACATCATGTTGCTCCCCGTGAACTTTGGGAGGTTATTAAGTATTGCCCCAAATGGCAAGCTGAACCTGGGGGTACTCATACTGGACTAATCTGCAGCTTCTGCGTTTAAGGACTGCATCCTGCTGACTATGCCAAATGTAAGCAGGCTAAGCAGATGCAGTAACGCAGATGCACAGAGCAGGGGTTAACAAGAGTGAGGTTTAATTTACAGTAATAAACTCCTCGCAGAGAGATAACAGGTAATATAACAGGATGGGATAAAGCAGATAAAAACAGTGTAATTGTGATTCTACACAACAGTCTTGCTATCAAATGCAACTTATTGTGACTTCGCAGTCCTTTAGTCGCCGGCAGTCCGATGAAGGATGTAATGCCGGAGAAGTCCGACACTGTATCTTCAGTCTTCCCTGCTCAACACATGGTCCTGCTTCTGGCAGCAGCGGGCAGTCACCAGTTTTGCCCGCTGAGCCCCTAGTCCATTTAACTGTGGAGAAAGAGAGTAAAGCTCTCCGCAAGGTTTCACGTGGCACGTGTCTCTCTGAGCAGCTGCCGTCACCTGAATGGCTGCTCTGCACACCTCTGCTCAGCATGCGCTACTGTGCGTGCCAGCTGACACCCTGACGCCCGCACTGCAATACTCTGCCAGGCACACACTGCTCTGCTCATCCACCGATACCAGTAAGTCTTTCATGCAGTAAGTCTCTCATGCAGCCTGTTACGTGCTACAGAACCACTCAGCACCCAGAATATGTTGTGCAGTTATATGTATATGTATAATAGGCTCTATGTGAGATGCATGTCCGAAATGCATCTGCCCACAGGCTGCGCCCCTGGGCAGATGGGACACGATATTCTCCTTTTGTCCGCCCTCCCCCCACCTTCGTAATTCCCACAGTAAACATCGGCAGGCTCCGGCAACCTGCGGCTTTTGTAATGCATGTCTGACCTGCCTCTTTTCTATTGGCCTGCCCTCTTTCTGTGTGATATATTCTGTGTCCTGTGAGTAAAGTGTTGTCAGACTGGAAATACGTGGAGAAGCAGTGATCTTTTATATGCGCCCATGTAACCAAGGAATTCCAGCCAGCGTCATTCATTCAGACTCCAGCCAACGCAGAGCGGACCTCCGAAAACACGGGGTGGTACTGAAAGAGGTACTCCAGCTTGGTAGACCCCGTTACACTGGTGGCAGCGGTGGGATATGATACCCCTTCTACAGGAGGAAAGGAATGAATGGAAAATAACTACCAGAAGTTAAAGAGGACTACATTAAAAGATCTGGTGGAAGCCTGAGGTTTGATCGCCAGCAACAAAACAAAAGCGGATTTGATAGCAGCCATCATGGAACATGACAGTGCAGCGCCCCCCAATGTGAATGTGGAGGAGACCGAATTCCAGAGGGAGGTAAAGAACAGACTGGCGTTCTATGGCCCAAACCCTGCAGTAGAGATCATACGAGAGGTGATGGCTGATGTGCGTACTGATCGGAAAAGATGGCCGAGTGGACTCGGATAGAGCTAGCCAAGATGGAGATGGCAGAGCGGACCAAAGTGGAGCTGGCCAAGATGGAGATGGCAGAGCGGAGAGAGGAGAGTCAGCGAGCAGGGGGAGCTCTGGCCTTCGACCAGATACCTTCAACAGTAAGCCACACAAAGATCCAGTATAATGCCTTCCGACAGTTGTGGGAGGCAGAGGAAGACATTGATGACTTTCTGCAGGACTTTGAGCGGCAGTGTGCCCTTCATCAAGTGAAGCCGGAGGAAAGGGTTCAGATTCTGGCCAGCAAGCTGACAGGCCGGGCAGCGGACGCCTATTGCAAGGTACCTGATGAGGACTGTATGGACTATGAGCGGATCAAAGAAGTGATATTGGCCCGGTATGCGCTGACACCAGAGGCATACCGCCAAAAGTTCCGCAGACTTATAAAATGCATAGCCGATACCCACGCTGAATGGGCCTGTAAATTACGGTGATCACTGCTACAGTGGGTACAAGGGAGCCAAGCAACCACTAAGGAGGACGTCCTCCAGCTCTTCCTTTTAGAACGATTCTTTAATGGACTAAACCCAGAGACACAGGAATGGCTTCGGGACAGGCGGCCAACGACTCTTGAGGAAGCTACTCGTCTGGCCGATGAACATCATGATGCCAGGAGGCCGCAGTTTTCCGGATCAAAGGTGGTCACCAGGGGCCCGCCCATGGACCTGGAGGGCCCCAAACCACCAAAGATTGTAGGGGGACCAGCTAGAAACCCGGCCTACCACAGTCCCCCTGGGGCGCGATGCCACACCTGTCGTCAGCTGGGCCACCTGCAAAGACAATGTCCCAACCAGACTCAGCATACCCAGTGGCCAAAGGCGGGAACAGCTACCTTCAGCCGGGCTGCTGTACACTGCTACCAAGGCGAAGCTGATCCAGCATTGGGGGCTACGACTAACCAAAGGGTGGAAGAGATGGAGGAAGAGCTGCATGAGGTAGACCCCATACAGGCAGCCCGGGCAGATAATCAACAACAGCATCGACAGGTCGTGTGGGTTAATGGGAAACGTATGCAGGGACTAAGAGATTCTGGGGCAACTTTGACCCTTGTGAAGCCTCATCTTGTCAGGGACCAAGAGAAGACCGACCGGACAGTGGCAGTCCGTGTAGCAGGGGGAGCTATACATCGACTGCCCACTGCCAGGATTCACCTGAACTGGGGAGTCGGGGATGGCCTTGTTGAGGTCGGCTTGATGGAGGATTTGCCTGCAGATGTCTTGCTGGGAAATGACTTGGGACTCATGTTGTCTGCATTCTCGGTGGCCCCTCTGGCTGAGACCTATCCTGTGACCACCCGGAGACAAGCTCGAGCTGTGGAGGCGGAATCACACTCAGAGGAGGCTCAGGTAAGACATCCCAGCCCTACACGTATTCCCATAGCCAGACACATTTCTTGGGCCACCCCAGATGAATTTAAGAGGGAGTTACTTGAGGATCCTTCGTTAGAGGGATATCGTGGGAAGGCACAGGAGGGGAGAGGAGTACTGGAAGGGGAACAGTTTGTATGGAAGCAGGGACTCCTCTACCGGATCACAGAGCAGCACCACACAGGGACGAGCCCCACTATAAAACAACAGCTGGTAGTTCCCAAGAAGTATAGGCAGGAGCTACTGCGAATCTCTCATGATATACCCTTGGCCGGGCACTTCGGCGTCAGTCGCACCAGGCATCGTCTGACACAAAACTTCTTTTGGCCGGGGGTAACCTATGATGTTCGCCAGTACTGCCAGACCTGTGACAGTTGTCAGCGCATTGGCAAGTGGGGGGATCAATGCAAGGCCAAATTACGCCCCCTCCCCATTGTGGAGGAACTATTTAGCCCAGTAGCGGTCGATCTGATAGGGCCGTTAGCCAAACCCAGTCCGTCCGGGAAAAAGTATATATTGACAGTGGTAGATTATGCCACATGGTATCCAGAGGCGGTTGCGTTACCTAACATACTGGCAGAGACGGTGGCGGCCGCCCTGCTCCAGGTTTTCTCACGGGTTTGATTTACCCAGGAGATTATCTCGGACCAGGGTACCCAGTTTACAGCAGAGGTGACCAACCAACTGTGGAAGCTGTGTGGCGTAAAGTCCATTAGAAGCGCCCCGTACCACCTGCAAACCAATGGGTTGTGTGAATGCTTTAACGGGACATTAAAACAGTTCATTGGGACTTTTACCAGGACCTACAGGGACTGGGAGAAATTCTTACCACACCTCCTGTTTGCCTATCGAGAGGTGCCCCAAGAATCCACGGGGTTCTCCCCGTTCGAGCTGGTATACGGGAGACGGGTAAGGGGACCCCTAGACTTAGTGCTGGAACACTGGGAGGGGGAGGGCCTCATAGAAGGGGTACCAATTGTACCCTATGTGCTGGAATTCCGGGACCGCCTACAGGAGCTCACCCAGGTTGTACGTGAAAACCTGCAGGCGACCCAGCGGCGCCAGTGCGTATGGTACGATCGGAGGGCTAGAGAGCGCACTTTGGAAATAGGACAGAAGGTCCTGGTGTTAGAGCCCACTAAGCAGAATAAGTTTCAAGCTGCATGGCAGGGGCCCTACCAGGTAGTGTGGAAAATAGCTGACACAACATATAATGTCGCCGATTGTAACGATCCCAGGGTTATCCGCATGTTCCACGTGAATATGCTGAAGCCCTACCGGGAGCGCCCTGAAGAGGTAGTGGCCATCTGTGCACCTGAAGCAGGGGATTTAGCCGGACTTCCCCTGCCGGATGTCTTAGGGGAAAGGACTCAGTTTAAAACATGGGACCAGGTACACTTGGGTGAAGACCTAGGCCCCCGGGAGAGACAGCAGGCGGAGGCGTTGTTGAGGCTGCGACAGAGGATGTTTTCAGAGAGACCGGGGTACACTCGCCTAGCACAACACAAGGTTGAGATCCAGGATCAGACCCCCCTACGACAAAACCCCTTCCGCGTCCCTGAGTCTGTACGAGAGGGGATGCGACAAGAGATACAAGAGATGCTGCATTTAGGGGTCATTGAAGAGTCTGATAGTCCCTGGGCATCCCCCGTAGTGTTAGTGCCCAAGAAGGATGGGACTACACGGTTTTGTGTAGACTATCGTAAGCTCAATGAGAAAACAGTGACGGATGCATACCCCATGCTGCATGTGGATGAGTTGTTAGACCGGCTGGCAGGGGCAAAGTATTTGACCACCATCGATCTATGCAAAGGCTACTGGCAGATTCCCCTTAGTCCTGACGCTATTCCCAAGTCAGCATTTGTCACCCCGTTCGGCTTATTCCAGTTTCGAGTTATGCCATTCAGGATGAAGAATGCCCCGGCAACCTTCCAAAGGCTGGCTGACCGGCTTCTGGATGGTCTCCAGGACTATGCTTGTGCCTACCTGGACGACATCGCCATCTACAGTGCAACATGGGAAGAGCATCTAAATCACCTAGAGACAGTATTGGACAGGATCCACCAGGCCGGAATCACCCTGAACCCAAACAAGTGTCACGTGGGCAAAGCAGAGGTTCAGTATTTAGGGCATTGGGTGGGAAGTGGGAAACAGCGACCAGAACCAGCCAAGATTGAGGCCATAGCCAAATGGCCCATCCCACACACTAAAACCCAGGTCATGGCGTTTCTAGGGACAGCGGGGTATTACAGGAAATTCGTTCCCAATTACAGCAGCGTAGCCAAGCCCCTCACTGATCTGACCAGTAAGAACCAACCCCGCCAGGTAACCTGGACCTCAGAGTGTGAGGAAGCCTTCCGCCAACTAAAGGACGCCCTCACCAATACCCCTGCATTGGCCGCACCCAATCCAACTAAACGTTTCCTGGTTCACACAGATGCTTCTATGTTTGGATTGGGGGCAGTACTGAGTCAAGTCGTGCCGGACGGCCAAGAACACCCGGTAGCTTACCTGAGTCGGAAACTACTGCCCCGTGACGTAAGCTATGCAGCCATCGAGAAGGAGTGCCTGGCGGTAGCATGGGCACTCAAGAAGTTGCAACCATATTTGTATGGATGACAGTTTTCCCTCCTAACGGACCATAATCCCCTAGTCTGGCTTAATCAAGTTTCCGGAGACAATGCTAGATTGCTGCAGTGGAGTTTAGCCCTACAACCTCTGGACTTCACCATCCACCACAGACCTGGCAAATAAAACGGTAACGCTGATCGACTAAGTCGACAAACGGAACTTGTACCAACCCCATAAACTTCGGTCATCCCCAAACCGATCCGTTGAGGATCAGACTGTGTATGCCGATCACGTCGCTGAAAAGGGGGAGCCGTGTTACGTGCTACAGAACCACTCAGCACCCAGAATATGTTGTGCAGTTATATGTATGTATAATAGGTTCTATGTGAGATGCATGTCCATAATGCATCAGCCCAGAGGCTGCGCCCTTGGGCAGAGGGGACACGATATTCTCCTTTTGTCCACCCTCCCCCCACCTTTGTAATTCCCACAGTAAACATCGGCAGGCTCTGGCCACCTGAGGCTTTTGTAATGCATATCTGGCCTGCCACTTTTCTATTGGTCTGCCCTCTGTATCTGTGTGATATATTCTGTGTCCTGTGAGTAAAGTGTTGTCAGACTGGAAATATGTGGAAAAGCAATGATCTTTTACAGTATATGCGCCCATGTAACCAAGGAATTCCAGCCAGTGTTATTCATTCAGACTCCAGCCAACGCAGAGCGGACCTCCGAAAACACGGGGTGGTACTGAAAGAGGTACTCCAGCTTGGTAGACCCCGTTACACAGCCATCCTGGATATGTGCTCTGCGGCCATGAGCTTTTCCCAATAAACACCCGCTCCGCGTACTCTGACCTGCACGCTCGGCGACGCTCCCCAGGTCCTTACTGCCCCCTGCCCTTATCTATGCCACATGGTCTGTCACTGCTCTCAGCACGGTGCAGGTCCTCACTCACTAAGTCCTCCAGCGGTAAGCCCCTCTCTCTTCCCACGCAAACCTCCTTATACTCTCTGGACTCACCACGCCCCTCCCAGCAGGTCATGGGTCTCTTCCGTCCTTAATCTGTTCCCCCTTGCAGCAGGAGGTTCGGCCCAAAAGTTCCCGACTTGGCTTTCCAGCAGCACTCATAGCCTTGTCCTCCCTTCTCCACTTGTATATTGAGGTGAAGGGAAATATTTTTTTTGCTCCTATAAAAGTATTAAAAATAATAAGCAGTTACAAACATTTTTTTTTCTTTGCATGTCCCATGTCCTTAACCCATTCCTGGAGATGACTACAGGCAGATTATACTGCTAGAAATACACTACTGTGTACAATGGATGTATTTTTATTATAGAAGGGGAATGAGATTTTTTCATCCTATAAAATTACTAAAAAATAATAATGAAAAACACTTGATGATAAAATTATGTCATTTTTAGAGTTTTTTTAAATGATAAGCATCACTAATCAACCAAAACATGGACATATTTGGTGTCCCTGTAATCCTAACGACCCGCAAAACACAGCAGTCAGAATATTAACGGGAATCGGTAAATAACAAAAAAAGTGTTACTGATATTTTTTATATATTAAACCAATAAAAAATGTAATAAAACTGTAATGTTGAGGCGGTGTTCACACTTAGTGTAAATGCTGTGTTCTTTCTGATGTTTTTTTCTGCAGGTTTTCGCACCAGACAACACTAACAATCTTCTCTGATTATTGTGTGCTTGCTAGGTTTATTTTATGCGCTTTCCCACACATTTAATGCTATTTTAGGGCAGATATGAAGCCACGTTCTAAGAGCTTTTTTAATACTACAGAAAAGTTTTGATTCTGTACTTAAAAGTGTAAGGCCACATGGACACATTCAGTATTTGGTGAATTTTTTACCCCAGTATCTGTAAGCCAAAACCAGAAGTGGGTGATAAATGCAGAAGGGGTGCAAATGTTTCTATTAGGCTGGAGTTACACTTAACGTATAAAAATACGGACCGTATTGTACGGTCATAATACGCAGAAATTGTCCCTGAATAGTGATCCGTATGTCATCCATTGTCAAGGTGTGGCAGCGTATTTTGTGCATGTAAGCATCCGTAAGTAATCCGTATTTGATCCGTATAGCGTATTTTTCTCGTAACCTTGCAAAATGGACATTTAACGGTTTTGAGGCTTGCAAATAATTTAAATCATCATCAGCAACTCTATTTATTGCCTCTCCACCAGGTGCCAGCCTCCAATCTGCCCATTTTGGTGCTGTGCTTGTGTTGGTGTTTTGGTGGTTGTTTGCAAACATGTCAGACATACTTCAGTTCACCCCAACTGACCGTGTTCTGTACAACTGGGTTTTGTCCCACTGCTTTGGCCAGCCATACCCAGTGATTGTGCATCCGAAGAGGAGGAGATGAATGTGGGTGCATCCGCATTTGAGGCAACACGTCACTAAAGGCCATTTTCACTGTCTTTATACATCTCTGCGGACACATCCCGACAAGTTTTTCCTCTATTGTCGCATGAGCATTTCCACCTTTGATGTTTTGTTGGAGACTGTGCGCCCAGGGATCACCTTCCAGGACACCAGGATGTGCAAATGTATCTCTGCTGAGAATCGCCTTCTCCTTACGTTACGATATGTATTCCTCAGCTCCAGAATGTATGTAGATGATTCGTTTTCTAAATAATTCTGTTACTCAGTGACCCCTATTTTTCTAAGTAACCTTCTTAATATATCCAAAATCTTTTGTCTAAGTAAGAATACTATGATGTTTTATTTAAAATTACATAGCCATGTTACATGTGTATATGTAGTGTAAGCCTTGCTTCTTAGTTACACACTGTTCAGGTGATCTATATGTATTATGTGCAACCTTTTGCATGTTGTAATGTATATTTTTTCTACATTTGTTTTATTGTAGATTCCTCACAACTGGGCTTTCTTATGCTGCACTCCATCTGGAGTTTTTGATTGGTAGATCGACCATATCTGGCATAGTGCGGGATACATGTTCACAAATCTGGACCAGACTTCATCAAGTGATCATGCCAGAGCCAAAGATGTGAGACTGGTTGAGGATTGCCAGGGGATTTGAGGCACAATGCCAATTTCCTAACTGTATTGGAGCCCTGGATGTGAAGCACATCCGTGTGCGTAAGCAGTCGAACTCAGGGTCCCAATTCTATAATTATAAACACTATTTTTCTGTAGTTTTGTTGGCTCTGTAACTACAGGTTTATAATTGTAAACATTGGGGCTTATGGAAGAACTGGAGACTCTAGAGTCTTCAATTCTTCCATTATGGGTCAGCGGCTGCGCAATATCTAGTTGGACCTACCACCACCATGTCAGCTTCCAGGCTCAAATCAAGAAACGGTGCCTTATGTCCTAGTGGGGGATGAAGCCTTTCAGTTGACCAGACATGTAATGAGGCAATACTTGCACAGAAACCTTGACTACCAGCTCAGGATATTTAGCTTGCGCCTATTTCGTGCCCGAAGACTGGTGGAGTGCGCCTTCGGCATTCTTTGGGCCAAAAGGTGTGTCCTCCAGTCTGCCATTCAGCTGAGTGAAGCCAACGTCAATGTGGTCATCAAGCTTGTGTGGTCCTCCATAACTTCACTAGACTACATGATTGCTCCTCATCTGATGTGGCTGAAGGCGTGGTGGACAATGGGAATAGGCCTAGGCCACATGTGCTCCCTTTATGGCATCCTCTATCAGGACTCAAAGTCCGTGATGTGTTCACCCAGTATTTTCTATCACCTCAGGGTGCTACTACCTGGCAAGATCAGGCTGTATCTATGTTGTGATGTTCTTATGTGTGTATATATAAATTGTTTTGGTCCCTATAATATGGTTTGTGTGTTCTGTTAATTTGGCTTAAAGATGTGTAAATAGTTTCATTTTTTAAAATAAGGAACAAGAGACTCTGCATTTTCAACTTTTTTATAAATGCAAAAAGTAACTTGGGGTAGTGGTTACCATATTTTTTTTCATATGGCATATATTGCCCTTAAAATGTGGGCATTTATGTATTATACATAATTTGGACAACCAAATATCTAACAAAATACCATCATTCGCTAATGCAAAAAAAACAGAAAAATTTATGTTTATAAATTGCATTTGCATTTTCAACTTTTTTATAAACGCAAAAGGTAACTTGGGGTAGTAGTTGCCATATTTTTTTTTCATATGGCATATATTGCCCTTAAAACGTGGGCATTTATGTATTATACATAATTTGGACAACCAAATATCTAACAAAATACCATCATTCGCTAATGCAAAAAAAACAGAAAAATTTATGTTTATATTTTCTGGTATGTTGGTGGAGGTGAGGGAGGGAGGCCTTCATCTCTTTGTTGGTGGATGGAGTTCCCAGCTTGACCATCACCCTCTTGGGGTGGATAATCTGGGCCCTGTGGTAATATGTGGCCAGGGTCATGTAGCTGTGCGCCAAAGTGGCCAAATTGATAATGGAGATTATACTCCTGTGTCTGATTGTAGGCCCGTCCATCATACCCCCAATATGACCATGTCGAGCAAATCCAGGTTGGGGCCAGCCTCCAACACCGGGTCGGTACAAGTGATCATATTGGGCAAGTTAGTTATAGGCCACAATTTGGGCCTGTTGTTGCCAAGGTTGGTTTTGGGGGGAATGTTTTCAGGTGTAGGCGCACGTGCAGGAGGAGCTACAGATCCAAAGTGAGCAGGCACATCTGGGTGTGGGGTAAGGCGGAGACGGTTATGGGGTTAGAGCTGCCACCTCTCAAGAAACTCAAGCACCTCATATATGGGGTATTGGGGTGTGTGCATGCATCAATTAGGGTCTGAATGGATCATCGCACACGTAGCCTCACCTCACGGGGTAGGGGACGGAGGTACCGGGCCAGGCTTTGGGAATAAGCCTCTTCACCCTCATCCAGCGCAGCCCTGGACAGGTAATTGAGGTCACCTGTGTCTACATGCCTCCAGGTATCAGAGGCAGTGTTCTCTCTTCTCCGTCTCCCACGGCGGGATACAGCTGCAGACTGGGGGGAGCCCTCAAGAAGGACAGTGGGGCTGCTGCTGTTGTCGGGTTCATCAACGATGCCGGGTGCTGGTGGAGCTGCTGGTTCTGGACCAGGTACATAAACAGATGCTGGTCCTGGTGCTGGTGGAGTTTAGGGGTTGTAACTGAAAGGCTCAGAAGATGGGCCAGCCACCTTTTCACCTCCCCTGACTGGGTCTATAAGGGCCTCAGAATCCGACCCTGTCGTTTTTTTTGTCTTTTGTATATTAGCTTACTGACCGAGCACTCCGCCCTCCACCAAGTGGTGATTTTAATTACAGCAGGTCCCTACCTACCCATAAATGCAGGCATTGCTGACAGAGGTGTCCATATTCACCCAGGAATTCAGACATCAGCCTTAGAGAGGTATTCACACAGTGTAGGTACCCATCAGATTTGAGACGGCCTTGACGTTGGCTGGTGGGCACATAATATTTGGCCAAATTTTATGCTAAGCGTCTCATATATTTTTTCCTAATATTCTAAAGCTGTATTGCTATTCAAATTACATATATTCCACATTAACATGCTTTAGCAAGATAGAGTGCAACCTTTCTTTGTATATTGTATATGGGGGTAGTACCTCTTGGTATGCACCTATTCACATTTGTTTGGATGTGGCAGTCTTTTTTTTTGTCTTTTGTTTGTTAGCTTACTGACCGAGCACTCCGCCCTCCACCAGGTGGTGATTTTAATTATAGCAGGTCCCTACTTACCCATAAATGCAGGCATTGCTGACAGAGGTGTCCACATTCACCCAGGAATTCAGACATCAGCCTTTGAGAGGTATTCACACAGTGTAAGTACCCAACAGATTTGAGACCGCCTTGACGTTGGCTGGTGGGCAGATAATATTTGGCCAAATTTTATGCTGTGTGGCGCCCCTGAGGGTCCGGTCACCACAGAGGTGCTGCAACTCATTCAGAGGTGTGGTGCCCCACCCTCAGGTAAGGAGGGATCACCACCCAGGACTCCTAACACTGCATTCAACACACACACTAGTTAGTTAGGGCATCTGGGTGTACCCTGTGGGAGGATAGCCTCATCCCTGACTGGCTAGGAAAGGGTGTTGGGAGTTGGTGTAGAAGGTAGGCAGAGTGGGAGGAGTCTAGGTAGTGGGGTGATTGTTGGGCATCTAATCAGAGTGAGTAAGGTGACAGTTGGTGGGAGGAGCTAGCTCTGAGGTAAGTAGACCCTTCCAGAAACTAGTCAGTCGTGACAGGACAGCAGCAGAGCAGGATTGCTGTAGAGGACTGTGGGTGGAAAAGAAACATCTTGACCACACTCCTAGACTGGGAAGAAGGGGTCCTAGGGGCACGGGTAGTGCGATTGGCTACCCGTGGGGTCCGCATCCTGGAAGGGAAGGACCAGGCCAGAGCGAGGGAGCCGGCCCCTGAAGCTAGTGGAGGACTATAGGAGTCAGCTGGGAAGCCGGAGGCTGAGGTAACTTTAAGTGCCTCAGCCACAGCCATAAGCACCTTCCAAAAGGCAGCGGTATGAGTATCGGACCTCGGGGCCTGACCCACGTTGTCTGAGGAGATCCGTGGCTGCCAGCTGGTGGCACTATTTGTGAAGGCGCAGGGCAGGGAAAGTAAGGAGAATTCAGCGCAGAGACACGGCCTTGAGAGAAGACACAAGGAGGAGTCCTGAAAGGTGTACCCAATCTGCCTGGGAGTTTTCCGTACCCCTCCCTCTGAGGACGCAGCACTAAGTGGACCAATGTGTACACGAATCTTGTGAGCAAAAACCCTGAAACTGCACCTGTGTCTTTTGAGTTATTTACAACTGCCTGCCTTACACTGCGATCACCACCACCATCACCGGCTCACAAGCACCATCATAGCTGCCCTGGGACACAGCTCTGCCTGTGGAGAGCTACACCATCTGTGCTGCTACCGCACCACCGTCCCAGAGGATCTGTATATCAGCGTTGGCTACCCTAGTCGAGTACCACGGGTGGCGTCACGATTTCCCTTTCCCTACTATTTATCCTACCATCTTCCCCCTCTTCTGAACTTCCATCATCTACATTGGTCACCCAGGGCCACGGACCGGATCACCATCACCACCGTGACATACTTTCCCTTCAAAGAACCTGAAAGGCCCGGTACCAAGTTCCTCTGGCTCTGCAGGGCATTCCACTAAGCGTCTCATATATTTTTTCCTAATAGCTGTATTGCTATTCAAATTACATAGATTCCACATTGACATGCTTTAGCATGATAGAGTGCAACCTTTGTATAATGTGGTGTGTTGTCTGTACTTATGTTCTGAGATCCATAATAGAAGCCAAAAAAGCCAGGCGGTCAAAACAAATATATTTGCGCTTGGTCGGTGTTGCTGCCCCACTTCTGGCCCTCTGCTGTCTTTCCTGCCGGTACTGGTGGCGGATGCTGCGCCAGCGTCTCATCAAATCCTCAACTGCAATGTGAAAGAAAATTGTAACTTTACCTTTGGGAAATGTGACAAGCAACTTTCTAAACATTTGACATAGTCATGTGACCTAGTAGGGTGTGCTTTAAGTAAAAATTTGGCGCTAACAAACAATGATAACTACATGCACACTGTAGGATTTTAGGGGCTACTTTGAAAAAAGCTTAGTTCTGGCCATTAAGATGATTGTGAAAAAAAGCGCTAACTTACTCATCTGTTGCTGCTCCTCACATGGCCGTTCACCAAAATCTGTAAAAATCTGCCCAGAGATGCGCCTCCATGCCGCCTCTTTTCTGGCCTGGTCAGAATAATGTGCATCACTTTGGTCCCAAATTTTGGGCCTCTCCTGGACCAAAACATTTAACATCTCCACATTGATGTGTGGTGGAGACATGCTGCTGGACTCCATGGAGGCATTCTTACAGGATGTCTGGAGCACTTTTTGAGCTAATTAGCATATGTAAGCTTCCAGACTATGGATTGGCCCATTTCATGTCACCTGGAGAAGTCTTGCGTATTTTTCGCAAGTCACACATGTGGTCCGTGTGTAATGCGCATTTTTTGCGCACCCATAGACTTGCATCGGTGTATTACGGGCGTAATGCGCTGACAATCGCAGCATGCTGCGATTGGCATGGCCAATAAAATACGCCTGAGAAATATACGCCTGTTGGGAGCTGACCCAGAGCGAATCATTGGTCCGTGTGCAATGTGTTGTTTTTAGGCCTCTCACTTGTCCATATTCCTCTCTAGTGTGATGCCGGCCTTATGCTGTTATTTTGACTGCTCCACTCCTGGTTTTGGCTTACAAATACTGGGGTAAAAAATTCACCAAATACTGAATGTGTGAATGTTTTTATCTTTACGTGTTTCTTTTATCAGAAGAAGCCTATAGAGAAAAAATTCACCAAAACCCTCAAGTTCAGCAGCATCTTCAGACCAGCAACAGTGTGATGCAGTAGCAAAAAAAGGCAAATGCAATTCTAGGATGTATTAACAGAAGCATACAGTCTAGATCACGTGAAGTCATTATTTCCCTCTACTCCTCTTTGGTCAGACCTCATATGGAATATTGTGTCCAGTTTTGGGCACCACATTTTAAAAAAGACATCAACAAACTGGAGCAAGTTCAGAAAAGAGCGACCAGAATGGTGACCGGTCTGCAAACCCTGTCTTATGAGGAAAGGTTGCAGGATTTGGGAATGTTTAGTTTGCAAAAGAGAAGACTGAGAGGAGACTTAATAGCTGTCTACAAATATCTAAAGGGCTGTCACATTGTAGAAGGATCAACTTTATTCTCATTTGCACAAGGAAAGACTAGAAGCAATGGGATGAAACTGAATGGGAGGAGACACAGATTAGATATTAGAAAAAACTTTTTGACAGTTAGAGTGATCAATGAGTGGAACAGGCTCCCACGAGAAGTGGTGAGTTCTCCTTCAATGGAAGTCTTCAAACAGAGGCTGGACAGACATCTGACTGGGATGATTTAGCGAATCCTGCTTTGAGCAGGGGGTTGGACCAGATGGCCCAGGAGGTCCCTTCCAACTCTACGATTCTATGATTCTATGATTCTACACCACAAAGAGCGGAGATTTCATGAAATCACGTCCTCTTTGCTTTGAAATTTAGACTGTGTTCACATTTAGTGTAAATGCTGAATATGTTTCTGCAGGTTTTTTTGCATAAAAATTCTGCTGTTTAACTGTGTAAACAAAGTGGATGTGATTTCATGAAAACTGCGCTGCTATTAGGATTCAATAAACAGTATTTCACATTATAATAAACAATGAAAATCACCGCACTGTGCTGAGATGAGAGAAGATCCAGATACCGGCTACTCACTTGAAGTTGTGAGAAGAAACTCGCTGTCAAAGAGTAGAAACTCGCTGTCACAGAGTTGTAACGGTATCTGAGGTAATTCACGCTGATAAAGGTGTAAATGAATCCATATAGATGCCAGAGCTGCTGGATAAATATTATAGGGTTAAATCCAGACTAGCCTGTCTGTAGGATTGAAGACTAGTCTGGATTTAACCCTATAATATTTATCCAGCAGCTCTGGCATCTATATGGATTCATTTACACCTTTATCAGCGTGAATTACCTCGGATACCGCTACTACTCTGTGACAGGGAGTTTCTTCTTACAACTTCAAGTGAGTAGCCGGTAACCGGATCTTCTCTCTTCTCAGCTTAGCGCTGTGATTTTCATTGTTTATTAGTTTGGGGGGTTTTTTTAACAGGCATCGGCACAGAGCCTGTTTATCACCAGCTGCATCTGGGATCTTTTGACCTCTCCCTTTCTTCAAGTGGACTCGCGCCAGTGTGTTAAAACATCACTATTTTACATTATGTAACAGTAAGGGTATGTGCACACGTTGCGGATTCTGCTGCAGACTTTTCACTTTTTGCCAAATCCGCAGGTGGAATGACCTGCATTTTACCTGTGGATTTAGTGTAGATTAGCCTGAGGATTTCCCCTCCATTTTGACACCTGCAGATTTCTATAATGGAGCAGGTATCAAAACACTACGGATCTGCACAAACGAATTGACGTGCTACGGATTTAAATCCGCAGAAAATCCTTGTGGAAAAATCTGCAGCATGTGTACAGCGTTTTTCAATTATCATAGACTTTAATGGTACTGTACATCCGCAGCAGAATCCGCAATGTGTGCACAGACCCTTAGTATTTATCCATATGCTTTCACCTCCAAAGGATTAACAGTGGATATGTAAAGTCTACACACTCCTGTTAAAATACCAAGCTTTTTTCATGTTAAAAAAAATCATATGGGGGCGGCACGATGTCTCAGTGGTTAGCACTGCAACCTTGCAGTGCTGGGGTCCTGGATTCAAATCCCACAAAGGACAACATCTGCCAGTAGGTTGTATGTTCTCCCAGTGTTTGCGTGGGTGTTCTCCGGTTTCCTCCCACATTCCAAAGACATACTGATAGGGAATCTAGATTGTGAGCCCCATCGGAGCCAGGAGTGAACTTTTTTTGTTTCTTTTGTTGCGCCTGTTGCGCCCCTTTTGCTGGTAAGCAGGACTTTACCCTTGAGGATTCACTGAACCTGGGACTAATGGACCATAAGTGGCTGTGGCACCAGACTGTGTTTCCAAATTAGGCAGCACATGGCCTACCTGACCATGCTTTGCACAAAGGAAGAGGGACCTCCCCCAGAGACTGTAGACCCCATGGATGAGTCACTTTGTATATATTTATGCTCGGGTCTAATGTACGGGACTGTAGTTTATTAAACTGTGAACATCACCTGGAGGACTGGGAGCCAGGCAATAATTTCTAGAAGCACGGACTCCCATGCGTCGATGTAAGGACTTGGCTCACATTGAGCCTACATATTTTATCTATCTTGAAGTATTTCTGCCTCCCTGCGCAGAGTATGATCTGTACAGATTAGGCTAGTTTCACATTTGCGTCTTTGTGCGCTGCGCATCATGCGTAAGTAGAAACGCATGCAAAAACGCATGCAAACGCAGCGTGTTTTATACGCATCAGCGTACACATAATGACAAAAAACGCTGCGTTTGCATGCGTTTTTGCATGCATTTGCGTTTTTTAGGCGCATGCATTCTCTAGGTGTCACATTTCACAAGAGGAAAATCTTTAAAACAGACTCCACCAATGGGTCACCAGTGGGCGTGTGTCATGGGAATTCTTTATATAGACCCTGTTTACAGCTGAATTCTTCAGATTTTGCTGCTGTTTCCTGTGTCACCATGGATCTGTGTGGGGAGAGTTTTTGCTTCAACTTTGATCTGGACATTGCGCTGTCTCAGGCTTTTGCATTTGCTTGCCAGCAAGAAAGGCTGAGAGAGAGAAAGCAAGACAGCAGCGGCAGAGTTTTTGGATACATCAGATTATTGAAGTCTGGGAGAGCTGTGGAGCATACCATACCCTCTACAGCGAGCTCCAGGGAAACCCGGCGAAATTTATTGACTATACTCGGATGTCCCAAGAAAGCTTCAAGGATTTGCTTGGTCGTGTTAAAGGAGCCATCCGGAGACAGGACACACAGCTTCGTTGTGCAATTCCTCCTGAGGAAGGGCTCCTGGTCACATTACCGTACGTAATATTTAAAAACCAATGCCTGCATAATTGTTTTTGTTCTGCCATGTACTAATCCAAAGCCTGCAGAATTATTGATCTGCCATGTAGTAAACAAAAGCGCATAATTATTGTTATGCCATGTACTAATATTTTTTCATTTCCGTGTTTGGCAAAACCCTAGACATAAATATTGTTTTTTTTCATTCTCTGGCAGATTCCTGGCTACTGGAGAGACCCTAGAATTTTGGATAACTAGAGGAGGAAGACCTGTGAAGACTCAGACATCAAGGCTAGATTTCAGAAGGGCAGATTTTAAGGGATTTAGAAAAAGAATTTGAGGGATCCAATGGCTGGATATGCTTAAGGACAAAAATGTCCAGGAAGGATGGGAAATCTTGAAAAATGAAATTCTCAAAGCAGAATTGTTAATTCCGAAAAGAGGGAAGAATAGGAAGTGTTGAAACCAGGATGGATGAACACAGAACTTAAGTACATGCTAAAAAGGAAGAAAGAAATGTTTATAAAATGGAAAGAGGGAGGCATATCTAAAGAGGAATATAATGATGTCTGCAGAACCTGCAGGGCACGAATCAGATTATCTAAAGCTGAAAATGAATTGAGGCTTGCAAGAGACATCAAAAGCAATAATAAAGGATTTTGGGAATATGTCAAAAGTAAAAGAAAAGTCAAAGATGCTATAGGATTTTTACAGGATGAAATTGATGAAATGGTAAGACAGGATGTTGAGAAGGCCGAACTTTTAAATTTCTATTTTGCATCTGTTTTCTCTCAGAAAAGAAATGTAACATCAACTATTCTTCACTGTCCTATTAAGGGAATAGAAGAATCCAGGATATCTATAAACAGAAAGATAGTTAGGGAATACTTAGCTAACCTAAATGAATTCAAGTCTCCAGGTCCAGATGCATTACACCCCAGAATACTGAAGGAGATAGCAGAAGAAATTTTTGAACCCTTCTCCATAATATTTGAAAATTCGTGGAGAACAGGAGAAGTCCCAGAAGACTGGAGAAGAGCAAATGTTGTTCCTATCTTCAAAAAGGGGAAGAAGGTGGACCCAGGCAACTATAGGCCGGTGAGTCTGACTTCTATACCAGGAAAGATCATTGAACAAATTATTAAACAACATGTATGTCAGTACCTGGATAAGAATGAAGTGATTAAACAGAGTCAGCAAGGGTTTGTAACTAATAAGTCATGTCAGACTAACTTAATTTCCTTCTATGACAGAGCCACTGATTGGGTGGATCATAGAAATGCTGTTGATATAGTATATCTTGACTTCAGCAAAGCATTTGACAAAGTATCTCACACAATCCTTACTGAAAAAATGACTAAGTATGGAATGGACAAGACAACTGTTAGGTGGATTCATAACTGGCTTAGTGATCAGACCCAAAGAGTGGTCGTAAATGGCTGCACATCCAGTTGGAAGAATGTCTCAAGTGGGGGACTACATGGCCCTGTCCTGGGTCCTGTATTGTTCAGCATCTTTATCAACTATTTAGATGAAGGAATTGAGGGTAAACTGATTAAATTTGCTGATGACACAAAGCTAGGAGGGATAGCTAATACTAGAGAAGAGAGAGGGAGGATTCAGAAAGATATAAATAAACTGGAGCAATGGGCAGCAACTAACAGAATGGTTTTTAACAGGGAAAAGTGCAAAGTACTACATCTGGGCAATAAAAATGAAAAAAACATATACAGAATGGGAGGAATAGGGCTAAACAACAGCACATGTGAAAAAGACTTGGGTATACTAATAGATCACAGACTGAATATGAGTCAACAGTGTGATGCAGCAGCAAAAAAGGCAAATGCAATTCTAGGATGTATTAACAGAAGCATACAGTCTAGATCATGTGAAGTCATTATTGCCCTCTACTCCTCTTTGGTCAGACCTCATCTGGAATACTGTGTCCAGTTTTGGGCACCGCATTTTAAAAAAGACATCAACAAACTAGAGCAAGTCCAGAAAAGAGCGTCCAGAATGGTAACCGGTCTGCAAACCCTGTCTTATGAGGAAAGGTTGCAGGATTTGGGAATGTTTAGCTTGCAGAAGAGAAGACTGAGAGGAGACTTAATAGCTGTCTACAAATATCTCAAGGGCTGTCACATTGTAGAAGGATCATCTTTATTCTCATTTGCGCAAGGAAAGACTAGAAGCAATGGGATGAAACTGAATGGAAGGAGACACAGATTGGACATTAGAAAAAACTTTTTGACAGTTAGAGTGATCAATGAGTGGATCAGGCTGCCACGAGAGGTTTTGAGTTCTCCTTCAATAGAAGTCTTCAAACAGAGACTGGACAGACATCTGTCTGGGATGATTTAGCGAATCCTGCTTTGAGCAGGGGGTTGGACCAGATGGCCCAGGAGGTCCCTTCCAACTCTACGACTCTATGATTCTATGATTCTATCATCGCTCCACTTCCAGTACCGGCTTGGAATCTCCACCTTGTCGGGAATAGTTACGGACACCTGCCGGGCTTTGCGTGATGTTCTCTATCCAGAATTCATGCCCCTGCCCACCGCAGGAAAGTGGATTGAAATAGCTGAACAATTCTTGACAGTCTGCAATTTCCCCAACTGTTTGGGAGCAGTGGATGGGAAACGCATCAGGATAACCAAACCCGCAAGAAGTGAATCGGAGTGCTATAACTATAAAAAGTACTTTTCTACAGTACTCATGGCCATAGCGGATGCAGACTGTCGGTTTGTTGCGGTTGACATTGGGGCATTTGGCCGGGGCAATGACTCCCAGGCTTTTGAAAACTCGGACATGGGCCGTAGGTTGGCAACCATTTTAATTTCCTCCTGCCACGGCCTTTTTCCCTCATCGAAGGTCCGCCACTGCCATTTGTTATGATTGGGGATGAGGCCTTTCAAATGTGCCAAAATCTGCTGAAACCCTATTCCAGCCGGGACTTGGACCATACGAGAAAAATATTCAATTACAGACTCACAAGGGCACAAAGAACTGTAGAGTGTGCCTTTGGGATTCTTGTGCCCAGAGGGTGCATTCTCGGCACAGCCATTAATCTTAAACTGGAAACAGTGGATGAGGTGGTGAAAGCATGTGTGGTTCTTCACAATTTTGTTATGGCTAAAGACCGCCCTAACTTAGAACTAGATGAACCAGCTGCCAACCCATTGCCTGATTTCACTTAGCACCCTCTCAGGTCATCAGTTGAAGTTGGCCAAATGAGGGACCAATTTGCGGCATACTTTATCTCTGATGTAGGATGTGTGGCATGGTAAGATGAAATGGTGTAAAATTGTTTTCTTTGGTGTATGTTAATAAAAAACCTGTTTTGATACCTGTACCGAGTGCACTCTGTCTTTATACACTTCAATACAATAATCACCTGCCCAGGTGTCCAGTGAATTCAGGATGCTGTTTTTTGTGCATCCTGACTTTACTAGGAGTCCTGACCAGGTGATTCTAGATAGAAAAGTTGTATGACCTTCATCATCTCTCCAGTCTGTGTTCAATAAGGCAGATTGCATCACCGGTGGAGATAATACAGCTAATATTTATGAGAGACAAAAAAACTGACTGGCACATCCAAACTAATGTGAATAGGTGCATACCAAGAGGAGCTTCCCCATATACAAAGAATGGTTACACTCTATCATGCTAAGGCATGTCAATGTGGAATATATGTAATTAGAATTGCAATACAGCTTTAGAATTATAGAAAAAATATATGAGACTCTTAGCATAAAATTTGGCCAAATATTATCTGCCCACCAGCCAACGTCAAGGCGGCCTCAAATCTGATGGGTACCTACACTGTGTGAATACCTCTCTAAGGCTGATGTCTGAATTCCTGGGTGAATGTGGACACCTCTGTCAGCAATGCCTGCATTTATGGGTAAGTAGGGACCTGCTATAATTAAAATCACCACCTGGTGGAGGGCGGAGTGCTCGGTCAGTAAGCTAACATACAAGAGACAAAAAAACTGACTGGCACATCCAAACAAATGTGAATAGATGCATACCCAGAGGAGCTACCCCCATATACAATATACAAAGAATGGTTGCACTCTATCATGCTAAGGCATTGGAATGTGGAATATATGTAATTAGAATTGCAATACAGCTTTAGAATTATAGAAAAAATATATGAGACTCTTATGCTAAATGTGGCACCCCTGAGGGTTCAGTTGCCACAGAGGTACTGCACCTCCTCCTGAGGTGTGGTACCCCACCATCCAGGTAAGTTGGAGGTTCCTGACCACGCTCCAACACCTGCACCCATCATCACAAAGTAGTGTAGCAAAGCCATATTGCGGCTCCCTGCTTGGAGTGTAGCAGAGCACCTTTGGTGGCTCCCTGCTTGGAACACGAAATGTGCTGGGAGGCGGGTGGAGTTAGAATACATGAAAGAGCGGGAAGGGTTGGGAGTTCAGTCAGTCAGTGAGTGAGTCAGTGAGTGAGGCAGTCGAGTGTGGAGGAGAGAAGATCCCTGGGAGAGGGATGGGAGAAGGAAGTGCTGCAGCAGATCACAGCGACCTGGGTCTGCTGGCACAGGAAAGGAAAGAGAGACAGACATTGAAGAGAAACCTGATCTTCCATAAGAAGGAAAGACAAGTACGGAACGTAAGAGAAAAAGGGTACAGAGGACGTGGGTTAGGAGAGAACCCTGCCTAGAAGTTCTAAGCGCAAGGCCGGGGCCCGGTCCCCGAGGTTGTATGGATACTAAGGGTCCTACAGCAGACAACGGAGGAGTAGTGGGCTTTAAATACACTACTCCCATCTAAGACTTGAGGGCACAACAGCAACCTTGACAGTGAGCCAGGAGTTAGGAGTAAGGAGTCCCTGAAGCAGGCTACAGCTGTCTGCCGTACAAGTATAGTTCTTGGGAACATCTGACAGGAGGAGCTCCAGTGTAACTCAGTACTGGGAGTACTTCACTCAAAGGCGCTATAGAGGAGATGTTCAGAAAGGCCCATGTTGGCGGAGTGTTGGAAGGGAGCATTCCATCTTGCTTGGAGGTTGACTGGGCCCCTGACCCGGAGGACACCGCATAGAGGAAGGCACCTGTACGTATTACAGACTGTGAGTAAAGCTTTGGAACTACAAGCCCTTGTGTCCTTCATTCATTCCGGCGCCAGCATCCTCAACACTGCTACATTTCTGCACCATCCACGTCTCCCCGTTATCATCCCCTTTACACTGCCCTGGGACTACAGCTCCACCTGTGGGGAGCTTCAACATCTTGGCTGCACCACACCACCAGTCCCAGAGGATCTGCAGGCAGCGTCGGCTCAACATCTTAATTGCCTAACACCACAGGTGGCGTCACGAACTATTCATCTATAGACTTTATTCCCAACTCAACCCCTTTTACATGGGCACACATGGCCACAGACCGGGTCACTGCTGCTGTGACATTCCCATCTGAGAGACCGGCCCGGTACAGAGTACCCCGCAGCCCTGGTAGGGCGACCCATATGCACCTATTCACATTAGTTTGGATGTGCCAGTCAGTTTTTTTGTCTCTTGTATGTTAGCTTACTGACCGAGCACTCGCACTCCACCCTCCACCAGGTGGTGATTTTAATTTTAGCAGGTCCCTACTTACCCATAAATGCAGGCATTGCTGACAGAATTGTCCACATTCACCAAGGAATTCAGACATCTGCCTTAGAGAGGTATTCACTCAGTGTAGGTACCCATCAGATTTGAGGCCGCCTTGACGTTGGCTGGTGGGCAGATAATATTTGGCCAAATTTTATGCTAAGAGTCTCATATATTTTTTCTATAATTCTAAAGCTGTATTGCAATTCTAACTACATATATTCCACATTGACATGCCTTAACATGATAGAGTGCAACCATTCTTTGTATATTGCATATGGGGTAGCTCCTCTTGATATGCACCTATTCACATTAGTTTGGTTGTGCCAGTCAGTTTTTTTGTCTCATGTATGTTAGCTTACTGACTGAGCACTCCGCCCTCCACCAGGTGTTGTTTTTAATTATAGCAGGTCCCTACTTACCCATAAATGCAGGCATTGCTGACAGAAGTGTCCACATTCACCCAGGAATTCAGACATCAGCCTTAGAGAGGTATTCACACAGTGTAGGTACCCATCAGATTTGAGGCTGCCTTGACGTTGACTGGTGGGCAGATAATATTTGGGCAAATTTTATGCTGAGTCTCATATATATGACTCACTCACTGACTGACTGACTGAACACCTAACCCTTCCCGCTCTTTCATGTATTCTAACTCCACCTGCCTCCCAGCACATTTCGTGTTCCAAGCAGGGAGCCACCAAAGGTGCTCTGCTACACTCCAAGCAGGGAGCCGCAATATGGCTTTGCTACACTACTTTGTGATGATGGGTGCAGGTGTTGGAGCATGGTCAGGACCCTCCAACTTACCTGGATGGTGGGGTACCACACCTCAGGAGGAGGTGCAGTACCTCTGTGGCAACTGAACCCTCAGGGGTGCCACATTTAGCATAAGAGTCTCATATATTTTTTCTATAATTCTAAAGCTGTATTGCAATTCTAATTACATATATTCCAGATTGACATGCCTTAGCATGATAGAGTGCAACCATTCTTTGTATACAGCTAATATTTATATCACCTGGCCTGATATTACAAATAGTGATTTTAGGATGCACTAGCATCCTTCACTCTTTATGACACCTGACCATGTGAGTATAAATATTAGTTGTAGTATCTCCACTGTTGCTTCAGTATGCACGCAGACTGGAGAGATGATAAAGGTTTATACAACTTCTACAATCCCCTGGCCTGGTCTAATGCTGAAGTAAGGATGCCCAAAAAACTGCATTATGACTTCACACTTTTATGACATCTGGGCAGGTGAATACACATATGAGATAACCTCCAGCATCTCTCCAGTGTGCGTGCAATAGATAATGCAGACTGAAGCGATGCTGGAGATGACAACTCATAGGTATACTCACCAGGCCAGGTGTGCTAAATAATTATGATACCAGGCCAGGGTATTGTAGATACAGTTGTGGCCAAAATTATTGACACCCCTGCAATTTTGTCAGATAATACTCAGTTTCTTCCTGAAAATGTTTGCAAACACAAATTCTTTGGTATTATCTTCATTTAATTTGTCTTAAATGAAAAAACACAAAAGAGAATGAAGCAAAAAGCAAAACATTGATCATTTCACACAAAACTCCAAAAATGGGCCAGACAAAAGTATTGGCACCCTCAGCCTAATACTTGGTTGCACAACCTTTAGGCAAAATAACTGCGACCAACCGCTTGCGGTAGCCATCAATGAGTTTCTTACAATGCTCTGCTGGAATTTTAGACTATTCTTCTTTGGCAAACTGCTCCAGGTCCCTGATATTTGAAGGGTGCCTTCTCCAAACTGACATTTTTAGATCTGTCCACAGGTGTTCTATGGGATTCAGGTCTGGACTCATTGCTGGCCACCTTAGAAGTCTCCAGTGGTTTCTCTCAAACCATTTTCTAGTGCTTTTTGAAGTGTGTTTTGGGTCATTGTCCTGCTGGAAGACCCATGACCTCTGAGGGAGACCCAGCTTTCTCACACTGGGCCCTACATTATGCTGCAAAATTTGTTTGTAGTCTTCTGACTTCATAATGCCATGCACATGGTCAAGCAGTCCAGTGCCAGAGGCAGCAAAGCAACCCCAAAACATCAGGGAACCTCCACCATGTTTGACTGTAGGGACCGTGTCGTGTTCTTTTCTTTGAATGCCTCTTTTTTCCCCTGTAAACTCTATGTTGATGCCTTTGCCAAAAAAGCTCTACTTTTGTCTCATCTGACCAGAGAACATTCTTCTAAAACGTTTTAGGCTTTTTCAGGTAAGTTTTGGCAAACTCCAGCCTGGCTTTTTTACGTCTCGGGGTAAGAAGTGGGGTCTTCCTGGGTCTCCTACCATACAGTCCCTTTTCATTCAGACACCGACGGATTGTACTGGTTGAAACTGTTGCACCCTCGGACTGCAGGGCAGCTTGAACTTGTTTGGATGTTAGTCGAGGTTCTTTATCCAACATCCGCACAATCTTGCGTTGAAATCTCTTGTCAATTTTTCTTTTCTGTCCACATCTAGGGAGGTTAGCCACAGTGCCATGGGCTTTAAACTTCTTAATGACACTGTGCACGGTAGACACAGGAACATTCAGGTCTTTGGAGATGGACTTGTAGCCTTGAGATTGCTCAAGCTTCCTCACAATTTGGTTTCTCAAGTCCTCAGACAGTTCTTTGTTTTTTTTTCTTTTCTCCATGCTAAATGTGGTACACACAAGGCCACAGGACAGAGGTTGAGTAAAGTTTAATCCATGTCAACTGGCTGCAAGTGTGATTTAGTTATTGCCAACACCTGTTAGGTGCCACAGGTAAGTTACAGGTGCTGTTAATTACACAAATTAGAGAAGCATCACATGATTTTTCGAACAGTGCCAATACTTTTGTCCACCATCTTTTTTATGCTTGGTGTGGAATTATACCCAATTTGGCTTTAGGACAATTCTTTTTGTGTTTTTTCATTTAAGACAAATTAAATGAAGATAATAATACCAAAGAATTTGTGTTTGCAATCATTTTCAGGAAGAAACTGAGTATTATCTGACAGAATTGCAGAGGTGTCAATACTTTTGGCCACAACTGTATGACATGTATTTTCTCCATCATCTCTTCAGTCTATTCGCCACAGACTTAATAGATGATGTGGTTAATTACAAGGTATATCTAGAATCCCCTGGCCTTGTGTCCCAAAGAGTGAAATGATGATGAGCAAAATACACCATCATCAATTCACTCTTTATGATACCTGGCAAGGTGAGAATAGATATGCCTTGTACTAACCACCATCCTATATTCAGTCTGACCAATATTAGCTGACTGAAGAGACTGGTGGTGAAAATACAAGTCATATATTTGTGTTTTTGACAACACATACCTCCAGGACTGACACAAGAAACATGTGTCAGTACTGGAGCTATATGTTGGCAAAAACACAAAGTGTACAGCGTAGTGTGTGTAGGCGGTGAAAAACACAATAACCAAACAGTATTAGGGAAAAACAAAAGGACATTTATTTAAAAAAAATATATAAACAATTTACTGGGAGTGATGTTTGGGGGAAGATGGTGGCAATTTGGGGGTGTGGAGGGACGAGGAATGGCTTACAGAAGAGGAAGGGGTTCTAGGGGAAGGGGCGACGAAAGTAGTGGGGGAAAAGGGCTGAGGGATGGAACTGGAGGCATGGAGCGGGTCAGACACAGTGTGAGGTGAGGGAGGAGGGAGTGTTAGAGTTTTTCTCATTTTGTGGGCACTTTTATGTTTTCTATTGCCTGTCTCTGTTGTGTCCTGTCTGGAGCGCCTGGTGCTGGGGGACCTCCTGGAGCTGGGGGACCTCCTGGCAGGATCCTGCAGCTGCTGCGGCATGCTGGTAATGGTTGTGGAGGTCCTGCCAGGGTCCGTGGTGGCAAATAATGAGTGTGGGTCCCCCAGCTGCTGCTGCTGCTACTCAGTGGTGGAGGTGGCGGTGGTGGTCCAGGCAGGAGTGGTGGCAGTGGTGGTCCAGGCAGGAGTGGTGTCAGTGGTGGTCCAGGCAGGAGTGGTGGTGGAGGACCAAGCAGGAGCAGCGCTTGACATGGTGGTGGCAGGGGAGTGTCTAGCTGCACTCGGCCTTGGGGTGGTGCAGTGGTGTCCGGCATGGCTTTGAATGCAGGTGACCGTGCAGTGGTATGCAGCAGAAGTCGGTAGTGAGGTGGAGCGAGTCAGTGGTGGCACAGTTGGAAATGCCATCACTGGCTGCTGCACGTACTGCATGTAAGCAGTGTTGCAGGCCTGCATCACATTCAGCTGGAGATCAGTACTAACGTGTTCCGCCATGCCCCGTTCAATCTGAGTAAAGAAATGGTGCGCTGGTCTGTTGAAGTCGGCTTCCAGATGATCAAGGCGATGTACGACAGCCTGGAAGTGTGCTTCCATTCAGGGAAAAACACTTTCCAGTCTGTCTGACAGCGCCTTGAGGCCATTCTGAAAGACCGAGCTTAAGTGAAGGAACTCAGGCATGACGGTCCTGTCCGAGGCCTTCTGCCGCTGGCGGGAAGTACCCGCAAAACCAGTGGCAGAGACTTGGGACAGAAGAACACCTGACATACCAGCTTCCTGGTCTCCAGCTGTCTGTGGTGCCGACCCGCAAGCTGCTTCTTGGCTGTCGGATGGCTGGGACGGGTCCGAG
This sequence comes from Dendrobates tinctorius, assembly GCF_039654945.1. Classification (NCBI taxonomy): domain Eukaryota; kingdom Metazoa; phylum Chordata; class Amphibia; order Anura; family Dendrobatidae; genus Dendrobates; species Dendrobates tinctorius. The sequence continues at coordinate 11,101,770 of NW_027361705.1, read as the reverse complement.
GCAGCTTGATGAAGGACCGCTCCAGGATCAGGTTGCAGGGTGCTGCTCCAGGTGCTATGAAAAGAAAAGATTAACATTAGTATCATGCATTTACAATAGTCAAAGCGCCAACTCCTGTGGAATAGAAAAACACAGAGTAAAACACAATACAAAATACTTACGATCTGGTGGCAAGGACCGGTCTTAAGAAGGCCAACACCCGATGATATCTGTATTTGGTTGAGGTCCTTGCCGCAGCACCACTGGAAACCCGGCTCTCCTGACGAACATCCCTGTTGAAGCGGTCCTTCATCGAGCACAAACGGATTTTGACTTTGTTCACTGTGGAAAAAAATAGACAATGCACTGTAGGCCGGGATAACTGTGTGTGATGCTAGAAACTCGCAGGAGATACTAGCATCACACACAGTTGTGTGATCCCGGCCAATGTCAATGCCACATCACACAGCATTGAAATACTTACGAAATTCCTTGCGGACCCGTGGAGAGGCATTGTCCTAGCCATCCATCAGCGCTGCGGCCACCCATTCCAGAGCCACCGAAGCATCATGTTGTCCGAGTGCAGTGGATCACAGCTGTCCCACAACGGGTCTCGCTCCTGGATCAAACTGATGAGGGCCTCATTGTCCAGGGTGAGTTCTTCATCCCATTGCGGAGCCTAGAAAAGAAAGAAAAACCTTAGTCTTGTTAAGATTTGGAAATGAAAAAGATAGAAAACAAGACAGAAAAGAAGCAAAATTGAAGAGGAAAAACAGGCCAGAAAAAAGTCAGGGAAAAAAAAAGAGCATGATCAGTCAGTCTATACTTACACGCCGTCTCCCCGCCTGCACTTGCACTGGCTGCTCCTTCTGTTCCTCTGCTGATGTGGATAATGTAGTATGAAAAAGAAAAAAAATAATTTGCCACTTGTGTATATGCGACAGCGATTACTTACTAATCAGTAGGGAAGGAAGGTACTCACTTCACTCTCCGCTTGTGCCAGTTCACCAGGGACCAGTGTAAATCCAGTGTAAATTCCTCTTCAGAAGACATGCTGCAATAAAAAAACAGACATTAGTACATAATAAATTGAGAAAAAAGGACAGGCAGACATTAGATTTAATACTCACATTATTCCAGTTGATGCTTCTCTCTTGCAGGCTATAGGATGCTTCTCTCTTGCAGGCTGTAGAGTAGTGGACTGCCAGTGCCAACACCTTCTTTTTATATACACTAACCCCCAAACAATGTTTTTTGTGTAGGGGGTATTTTAAACCACTGTCTAGATAAGTTAATTAACTGTCCTTGTAAGGGCAGGAGTCTTGGGGTGCCAGGTTCAGTACCATAATAGGGACAGATAGGGATATTATCTGAACCCCTATTCCTTGAAGCTGTAACTAAGGAAAACCAGCAATTGGTGAGATTGTTCCTTTTTTATACAGCCTTATGATTATGATCAAATAGGGAGTGGATAAGTCTGTAATCTATCCCAGACAGGGAACAGAAATAAGTGTGTTTTTATAAATATTTGTGCACTAGTGTATTGGTTCACTTGAGATTGCTGAGGTGAAAACCTTTTTCAAAAAACTAAGAAGTAAAAGTTATGTTTTAAACCACGTAATCTATTTACTGTATTCTCTTGGTTGCGTTCCTCCCATTCTGTAGATGTAATTCTTGTTTTTCTTGCTCAGATGTAGAACTTTGCATTTCTTCCTGTTAAATACCATTCTATTGGTCCCTGATCATTGTTCAAGTTTATCACAAGCCTTCTGAATCCTTTCTCTTTCTTCTTTAGTGTTAAGGCCCCGTCTCACTAAGCAATCTCGGTAGCGAGATCGCTGCTGAGTCACTACTTTAGTGACGTAAAAGCGATCTCACCAGCGAGGTTGCTGTGTGTGACAGCGATCAGCGAGCGGCCCCCCTGCCGGTATCGCTGATCGCTGCAAGAAATCTCTGGACATTTCTTTGGTCGCTGGTCTCCCGCTGGCCAGCACACATCGCTGTGTGTGACAGGCGGGAGACCAGCGATCAGGTGTAAAAAATAATAAAAAAAATAAAAAATATAGCTATTCTCACCTTCCGATGTCCCGTTCAGCCATCCTGCCTCTCTCCACGCTCCGGTCCCAGTGATCCTTTGCATGAATGACCGCGAGACTTTGTTATCCCACGAGACCGTGACATCTCGCAGTCATTCGTGCAAAGGATCACTGGGACCGGAGCGTGGAGAGAGGCGGGATGGCTGAACGGGACGTCGGAAGGTGAGAATAACTATATTTTTTATTTTTATTCTATTTTCTACAGCGATAGCCAGCGATGCCGGGCGCTCGGCATCGCTGTGCTGATCGCTGGTGAAGCTGTCTGTGTGACAGCTCACCAGCGATCACATAGTGACTTACTAGCGATCCTGACACCTTGATATCGGTGTCGGGATCGCTGGTAAGTCGCTTAGTGAGACGGGGCCTTTAGCTATCAATCCTAGCTTTGCATTGTCTTCAAATTTTATCAGTTTACCTTCAGTTCCCTTATCTGTATCGTTTATAAAAATGTTGAACAACACTGGGGCCAGGACAGAGCCTTGTCTCACCCCCACAAGAAACACTTCTAATTGAATGTGCAAGCATTTATTATCACTCTTTGAGTACAATCACTGAGCCAGTTATGAATCCACCAAATCGTAACCTTGTCAATCTCATACTTGATCATTTTTGTAATAAGGATAGTATGAGATACTTTATTAAATTCTTTGCTGCAATCGAGATATACTATATCTATCACATTTCCCTGATCCACCCAGTCAGTGATTCCACCATAGAAGATAGTTAGATTAGTCTGGTATGACTTGCTTGCTACAAATCCATGATGGCGCTGGCACAGTAATTACTGTGTTCTTATCCAATTACTTACATACATGCTGTTTAATAATTTGTTCAAATATCTTTCCTGGTATATGTAATGTATAATAATTAGATCTGTCTCTTTCCGTCAGGCGCAATATAGATTCTCCTCAGTTCATGCGCAATGTGCCTGACAAGCACAGGTCAGAAAACCACCTATAGTAGCTACATATTTCAATTTCAAGACTATAGAAGTAGTCAGTGACCTTCATAGGAATGTATTAAAAGAGATTACACCAAATCAGATGCAAAAAAAACAATTATTAACCATAAACTTATTAAAACTAAAAGTACCACTTTTCGGTAGTACCGCCAAATAGGCTCCAGTTATCTTTACTTAACTATTGCTTAAATATAAAATTATGGAAAAAAACTTAAAGGATGTTGCACATAGATGTTACTTAATTATTTTCTACCCATCTTCAGTGGTTTCAATTGCAGCAGAATCAGCACAGGTACACTTAGAAAAGCAAGGCTGGCAGACGAAAGTTGCATGGGAAAGGCAGATTGATTCTTTACATATTTTGCAGTCATATTTAGAAAGCCTTCTGAAACCAGATACAAATGAGCAGGTAGTACAACTGCGTCTTTTAGAAGGTGGTAGAGTCGGTGTTTGTTCTGGAACGTCCTTGGGACGATATCTCTTCAACCGGTGTTGCAGGGCAAGGGGCATTCCAACCGTCTTTGTACTTCTTAGGCTTAGCTCTCCACTCACCAGTTCATTAGCCAATTGTTTTAGGTACATTCTTCTGCGCATTTGTTTAAGTTCATTACCGAGGTAAATTACTTGTGAGTTGATGCCACCCACATTCAGCATTGTAAAGAAGATTACCATCGGCCAGCGTTTGGTATTTCGACTTACATTGAAATTGCCACACATTTGGTCAGCAGTGTCAACGCCGCTTTTGGTCAAATTATAAAAAGTTATGATTTCTGGTTTCCTTAGCTCCCCAGACTCTGGATCAATGGTGTAATCATTATGTAATGAAGAGACCAAAATCACATTTTTCCTCTCGCGTGGGATGTAAGAAACTAAAAACTTTCCATTACTGAACCCAAACATAGTGCTATACTGTTGTTTGCCTTTTGTATATAGAAAATCTGGCGGCAACTGCCTTTTGTTTTTTCTAACAGTTCCCACATATGACAGCTTTTTCGTTTTTAAAAAATCAATCAGATCAAAGTCAGTAAACCAGTTGTCAGCAGTGATATTTCGACCAGATCCAAACATTGGCTCAGCAATTCTCTTTACCACATCACTAGGCTTGTTGCTCACATTGAAAGGACCTGGTGGCTGTCTTCCACAATAAACTTCCATGTTCATAGTGTACATCATCCTTGCATCAACCATGGCAAAAATTTTAATTCCATATTTGTTTGGCTTTGATGGTATGTATTGCCGAAAACCACATCTTCCACGGAAACCTGGAAGCATCTCATCAATAGTGAGGTTTTGCCCCGGGCAATAGCTTTTTTGACAATTCATAATAAATTGTTGAAATATGTCCCGAATTGGTGCAAGCCGGTCATAACCTTTTCGTTCTGTCCGGGTACTTCGATCATCGAAACGGAGGCAACGGATCAGGACTTTGAATCGTTTCAGATTCATCACAAGGCTGAATTTTTCGATGCCATCACCGTCTGTCCCCCACAGCTCCTCCAAACTTTGCCTATTTGCTCTGAAAGCACCAGCTAGGTATAACAAGCCAATAAATGCCTTGAGTTCAATCACATCAGTGTTTTTGATGTCCCTCTCTCTGGAGAATTGCTCTTTGATTGTGTCAATATACTGGTTAGTGAACCGAACAATAGTTTCCAACATGCTATCTGTAATTAGATTACTCCAACATTCCACTGCAGTTTTAGCTTTTCTAGCACTTCCAATAACTCCAGGAAGGTGTGTAATAATATTGTGGGATTCTCTGCACTGTTTGTTCTTGGGTGCCTTTTTGTTCCACTTTGTATTTTTATCTTTGCCCAAATAATAAGCTAGATCTGTGTCTGTTTCCTCTGTGTCAGTGTCATCACCATCCTGCTCTGTTCCAGAATCAGTGTTACATTCTGCTACCTCATCTTCAGATGAAATGTCACTAGATTCCTCTAAATCCTCAGTTACTGCTGGTTCTTCCTCATCATCTTCTAACAAAAAAATCTTCATTTCTTCTAAATGAAGGGGTTTAGATGAATCATACTGTTTTCTGGCCATTGCAGCAGAAAATCTGAAGCAAGAGAGAAAGAGTATGTGTTAGGGAGCAATGTGCCTTAGAAGCCACCCTCCTTTTGTCTAAGAAAACAGTACTTATGTACACTAACTTAGCATAAATCCTTCATAAAACAAGCTAAATACACAATCGTGATGAATAAAAAAAGAAAATACTAACCTTTCAATTTGTGTTGAAATCAGGCGCAATGTGCCTGAGAAGCCAAAGTGTTGATATCTGCTCACTAGAAGGTCTGCTGAGTCACTGTGATATCAGGTTTCACAGAGCCTGTAGAGTCAGGAGATAACTAGGAGGGGTGGGGTTTTCTGATAAGTGGGCAAGGAGAGAGAAGTGAAACTAATTACTGTGTGCCTGTCAGATCTATTGCGCCTGACGGAGGGTTAAGCAAGCCAGACTTATAGGACTTAGAGGGTGGAGACAAGAGGGATGAGAAGGGAAGTTTCAGTTTCACTTCTGGTAGCATGGGGAATGCAAGTGTTATGCTGTGTGCTGGAGGACGAAGAATAAAACATATCTAAAGTTTAATACCTTGAATTCTTCATAACGTGTGGATATTACAACTGGCGACGAGGATGGGATATAATCACCTACTGCTGTGAGTACGGACTCTATTTTACCGCTTCACACGCCAGCACCACTGAGAGACTCTATCATGGCTGACTACTTGCACACATTCCCACAGTTTGATATGACTGATGTCATTAATCTCTCCCATAACTGGAGAAAATGGCTAAACAGATTTGAGAATTTCCTAGAAGCCATGGACATAAAGGAGGAGAAAAGAAAGAGAGCTTTGCTCCTGCATTGTGCAGGCACAGGAGTCTATGACATATACAGTACGTTACCTGCAGTAGAAACAGACACATACAGCAACTGCACTAAAGCTCTCACTGGCTATTTCAACCCCAAACAGAATATCAGATATGAAAGATATAAATTCAGGATTGCCAAGCAGCTTCCAGAAGAGTTCATAGACACTTTTGTCACACGGCTAAAATAGTTAGCACATGGATGTGCCTTTACAGATGTAGATGATGAAATCCTAACTCAAATAATTGTCACCTGCTCGTCTAATAATCTAAGGCGTAAGGCTCTGCAGCAGGATATCTCTCTACATGACTTGCTCAAAATGGCCCGTGCTATAGAAATAGCAGATCATCAGGCTACTGGAGAATGGTGATAAATTACATGTGCATAATCTCAAACAGAAAAATTTACCAGACAAACAAGCCCAGAAACAGAAGAAATGTTATAGATGTGGACAGGATTTCCCTCACCACCAGAGCAAATGTCCAGCTATGGGACAAACCTGCAGTAAATGTGGAAAAGGGAATCATTTTGCAGCTGTTTGCAAATCAGCGCACTACAAGCCTCCGCTGCCTATGACAAAATCTGCAGATGTAAAAGTGATAAATCAGGACACAGAAGAAATGTCTGCGACTGAGAACTATGTGTTCACTACCTCTGTCACTGGTTCAGTACAGTCTCCCTGTGTTACACTCTCAATCTGCAACACTGACATTACCTTTACAATAGATACAGGAGCTTCAGTGGATATCATAGATGGCACTACATATGAACAATTGAAAACAAGGCCAGTCTTACAACAAGTGCAGACTAAAATCTTTCCTTATGGATCTAAAACACCTCTAGCTATAATGGGACAATTTGATGCTGAAATTAAATATAAAGAAAACAGGCAGAAAACCACTTTCCACACATTACAAGGATCGGGAGGATGTCTTCTCAGCTATCACACTGCCTTGGAGCTAGGGCTCATCCAGATTATTCATACCATAACTGACCCTGCGGATATGGATGTACAAACTATGGTGAACAGCTTTCCCTCCCTATTTAGTGGTTTGGGAAAACTAAAGGACTCTCAAGTACACCTTCATGTGGATGACAATGTTCGTCCAGTAGCCCAGCCTCATAGGCGTATTCCATTTCACCTGAGACAGAAGGTAGAAAAGGAACTCCAATTGCTCATGGATGAGGACGTTATTGAAACTGTTACTGGTCCCACTCCGTGGGTCTCTCCACTTGTGGTAGTTCCAAAACCAAAGACTCCTGATCAAGTGAGACTGTGTGTTGACATGCGCCTGCCCAACACCGCTATCCAGAGGGAAAGACATATCTCACCTACGATTGATGACATTATTCATTTATTAAATGGAGCCACCGTCTTTTCAAAGCTTGACCTCAATAAGGGATATCATCAATTAGAACTGAGTCCAGAGTCCTGATATTTGACCACATTTTCCACCCATGTAGGCCTCAGAAGATACAAAAGATTGACTTTTGGAGTCTGCTCAGCAGCAGAAATTTTTCAGGATGCAATAAGGAGTGTCATTCAACACATCCCAAATGCCTTTAACTACAGTGATGACATATTGGTTTTTGGTAAAACTCAAGCTGAGCATAATCGTGCTCTATATGCTATCTTCGAATGCCTGCTTTCTGCTGGACTCACTTTAAACAAAGAGAAGTGCGAGTTTGACAAGGGTTCATTAGAATTCTATGGTCACATTTTCTCGGCAAAAGGAGTACAACCAGACCCCAAGAAAGTGGAAGCTATCAGAACAGCCTCAATTCCACAGGATGCTAGTGAAGTGCGTTCTTTCCTTGGAATGGCAAGTTACTGTGCTAGATATATTCCGAATTTTTCAACAATCAGCAATCCACTACGGGAACTTACAAAACAAAGTTGTATTTTTCAATGGTCTCAAGGCTGTCAGGCCTCTTTTGAAACAATTAAAAATGAACTCTGCTCGACAACCACTATGGCTTATTTTGATCCAGCTCTTCGAACTGAACTGATTGTGGACGCCAGTCCCGTGGGACTGGGTGCTATTCTAGCGCAATACAAGGATAACAATCACAATCCTCACATCATTTCTTATGCAAGTAAGAGCTTAACAAACACTGAAAGAAAATATTCTCAACCTGAAAAAGAAAGCTTGGCAGTTGTCTGGGGATGTGAACATTTTCACTTATTTCTCTATGGAGCTCCCTTCACCATTGTCACAGATCATCAAGCACTTCTTACAATTTTTGGAAATCCCAGAGCTAAAATGCCTGCACGAATTGAACGATGGGGCCTATGTCTACAGGACTACAACTATAAAATTGTTCACAAACCTGGAAAATACAGCAATCTGGCTGATTATCTTTCAAGACATCCTACTAATGATGCTATATCTGTGCATTCCTCCATTGAAGAATACCTACGTTTTGTTACAGATCATGCCGTGCCAAAAGCACTTTCTCTTGATCAATTTATAAATGAAACAACAAAAGACAAGACACTCTGTGCCCTAATACAAATCATCCAAAATCGAAGGTGGCATGAAATTCAAAAAGAAAAATTTCCTGATTCTGAGATTGATCTGAAAGAGTTAAAACTATTCTCAAACGTACGTGAGGAATTATCAGTCACTGAAGAACACCTCATTCTTCGAGGTACCAAACTAGTCGTACCTAAGACTTTGCGTAACTTAGTCATACAGATAGCACATGAAGGTCATTTAGGAATTGTTGGCACAAAGAAGTTACTCAGAGAAAAAGTGTGGTTCCCAAATATGGATCACTTGGTGGAAGAAAAGATTAGACGCTGTTCTACTTGTCAATTAATCACTCCATCATCAAACTTAGAGCCATTACAAATGTCTCCGTTACCCACTGCTGTCTGGGAGGAAGTGGCAGTCGATATATATGGACCATTGCCAAATGGCCAATACATTCTCGTAACAATTGATGAATATTCTCGATACCCTGTCATTTCATTTATCTCTTCAACATCTGCTAATAGTGTCATACCAGAGCTGGACGACATTTTCTCGGCATATGGTATTCCAAAAGTAGTCAAAACAGACAATGGACCTCCATTCAATGGACATGTGTTTACACAATTTTCTGAATACTTGGGATTCAATCACAGGAAAATCACACCTTGCTGGCCGCAAGCCAACGGAATTGTGGAACGTTTTATGCGCACTCTGGGGAAACGTATCAAGGCAGCGAGTCTGGAGCACATCCCACTGAAACAGTCATTATACAAATTCATGCGTAATTACCGCAATACGCCACACTCCACTACTAATGCTGCTCCAGCTCATTTAAAGTTCAGCAGAACCCTGCGTATACGTCTCCCTGATGTGACCAGCCATCCCCGACCAAGTGACTCCTCAGTGAGATCCACAGATTTCTCCAACAAACAAGCCATGAAACGTTATGCAGACAGAAGGCGAAGGACACAGTCAAGTGCCATCGAAAGAGGGGATGTCGTGGTGGTACGTCAAAGACCAACCAACAAGACCTCACCTGTATATGGTCCTGCAAAATATTATGTTACCAAAAGGAAAGGCAGCATGATCACAGCTGAACGAGATGGACACTCCACAATGCGAAATTCTTCATATTTTAAAGTCATACCGCAGAATCATGACAATGAACTCTCTTTGGTGGAAGATTTGGTATCCGATGGTGGAGAGGACCAACAAGAGGTAGCTGGTCCATCAACAATGAACTCTCTCAATGAGCCCAGACGTTATCCTACACGAGAGAGAAGAGCTCCATCGAGGCTTATTGAAGAAGTGTAACTACAGTTTTTTTTTGTTTTTTTTTTTGTTTGTTTCTCTGGTTTTAGAATTGAACAAATAAGACAAAACGGACATATGATTTCTTTGGACGTTTTCATGTTGTTGCATTTATCAGTAATATAGATTATTTATAAAAAAAAAAAAAAAAAGGGGATGATGTAATGTATAATAATTAGATCTGTCTCTTTAAGCAAGCCAGACTTATGGGACTTGGAGGGTGGAGACAAGAGGGATGAGAAGGGAAGTTTCAGTTTCACTTCTGGTAGCATGGGGAATGCAAGTGTTATGCTGTGTGCTGGAGGACGAAGAATAAAACATATCTAAAGTTTAATACCTTGAATTCTTCATAACGTGTGGATATTACAACTGGCGACGAGGATGGGATATAATCACCTACTGCTGTGAGTACGGACTCTATTTTACCGCTTCACACGCCAGCACCACTGAGAGACTCTATCATGGCTGACTACTTGCACACATTCCCACAGTTTGATATGACTGATGTCATTAATCTCTCCCATAACTGGAGAAAATGGCTAAACATATTTGAGAATTTCCTAGAAGCCATGGACATAAAGGAGGAGAAAAGAAAGAGAGCTTTGCTCCTGCATTGTGCAGGCACAGGAGTCTATGACATATACAGTACATTACCTGCAGCAGAAACAGACACATACAGCAACTGCACTAAAGCTCTCACTGGCTATTTCAACCCCAAACAGAATATCAGATATGAAAGATATAAATTCAGGATTGCCAAGCAGCTTCCAGAAGAGTCCATAGACACTTATGTCACACGGCTAAGAGAGTTAGCACATGGATGTGCCTTTACAGATGTAGATGATGAAATCCTAACTCAAATAATTGTCACCTGCTCGTCTAATAATCTAAGGCGTAAGGCTCTGCAGCAGGATATCTCTCTACATGACTTGCTCAAAATGGCCCGTGCTATAGAAATAGCAGATCATCAGGCTACTGTAATGGAGAATGGGGATAAATTACATGTGCATAATCTCAAACAGAAAAATTTACCAGACAAACAAGCCCAGAAACAGAAGAAATGTTATAGATGTGGACAGGATTTCCCTCACCACCAGAGCAAATGTCCAGCTATGGGACAAACCTGCAGTAAATGTGGAAAAGGGAATCATTTTGCAGCTGTTTGCAAATCAGCGCACTACAAGCCTCCGCTGCCTATGACAAAATCTGCAGATGTAAAAGTGATAAATCAGGACACAGAAGAAATGTCTGCGACTGAGAACTATGTGTTCACTACCTCTGTCACTGGTTCAGTACAGTCTCCCTGTGTTACACTCTCAATCTGCAACACTGACATTACCTTTACAATAGATACAGGAGCTTCAGTGGATATCATAGATGGCACTACATATGAACAATTGAAAACAAGGCCAGTCTTACAACAAGTGCAGACTAAAATCTTTCCTTATGGATCTAAAACACCTCTATCTATAATGGGACAATTTGATGCTGAAATTAAATATAAAGAAAACAGGCAGAAAACCACTTTCCACACATTACGAGGATCGGGAGGATTTCTTCTCAGCTATCACACTGCCTTGGAGCTAGGGCTCATCCAGATTATTCATACCATAACTGACCCTGCGGATATGGATGTACAAACTATGGTGAACAGCTTTCCCTCCCTATTTAGTGGTTTGGGAAAACTAAAGGACTCTCAAGTACACCTTCATGTGGATGACAATGTTCGTCCAGTAGCCCAGCCTCACAGGCGTATTCCATTTCACCTGAGACAGAAGGTAGAAAAGGAACTCCAATTGCTCATGGATGAGGACGTTATTGAAACTGTTACTGGTCCCACTCCGTGGGTCTCTCCACTTGTGGTAGTTCCAAAACCAAAGACTCCTGATCAAGTGAGACTGTGTGTTGACATGCGCCTGCCCAACACCGCTATCCAGAGGGAAAGACATATCTCACCTACGATTGATGACATTATTCATTTATTAAATGGAGCCACCGTCTTTTCAAAGCTTGACCTCAATAAGGGATATCATCAATTAGAACTGAGTCCAGAGTCCTGATATTTGACCACATTTTCCACCCATGTGGGCCTCAGAAGATACAAAAGATTGACTTTTGGAGTCTGCTCAGCAGCAGAAATTTTTCAGGATGCAATAAGGAGTGTCATTCAACACATCCCAAATGCCTTTAACTACAGTGATGACATATTGGTTTTTGGTAAAACTCAAGCTGAGCATAATCGTGCTCTATATGCTATCTTCGAATGCCTGCTTTCTGCTGGACTCACTTTAAACAAAGAGAAGTGCGAGTTTGACAAGGGTTCATTAGAATTCTATGGTCACATTTTCTCGGCAAAAGGAGTACAACCAGACCCCAAGAAAGTGGAAGCTATCAGAACAGCCTCAATTCCACAGGATGCTAGTGAAGTGCGTTCTTTCCTTGGAATGGCAAGTTACTGTGCTAGATATATTCCGAATTTTTCAACAATCAGCAATCCACTACGGGAACTTACAAAACAAAGTTGTATTTTTCAATGGTCTCAAGGCTGTCAGGCCTCTTTTGAAACAATTAAAAATGAACTCTGCTCGACAACCACTATGGCTTATTTTGATCCAGCTCTTCGAACTGAACTGATTGTGGACGCCAGTCCCGTGGGACTGGGTGCTATTCTAGCACAATACAAGGATAAAAATCACAATCCTCACATCATTTCTTATGCAAGTAAGAGCTTAACAAACACTGAAAGAAAATATTCTCAACCTGAAAAAGAAAGCTTGGCAGTTGTCTGGGGATGTGAACATTTTCACTTATTTCTCTATGGAGCTCCCTTCACCATTGTCACAGATCATCAAGCACTTCTTACAATTTTTGGAAATCCCAGAGCTAAAATGCCTGCACGAATTGAACGATGGGGCCTACGTCTACAGGACTACAACTATAAAATTGTTCACAAACCTGGAAAATACAGCAATCCAGCTGATTATCTTTCAAGACATCCTACTAATAATGATATATCTGTGCATTCCTCCATTGAAGAATACCTACGTTTTGTTACAGATCATGCCGTGCCAAAAGCACTTTCTCTTGATCAATTTATAAATGAAACAACAAAAGACAAGACACTCTGTGCCCTAATACAAATCATCCAAAATCGAAGGTGGCATGAAATTCAAAAAGAAAAATTTCCTGATTCTGAGATTGATCTGAAAGAGTTAAAACTATTCTCAAACGTACGTGAGGAATTATCAGTCACTGAAGAACACCTCATTCTTCGAGGTACCAAACTAGTCGTACCTAAGACTTTGCGTAACTTAGTCATACAGATAGCACATGAAGGTCATTTAGGAATTGTTGGCACAAAGAAGTTACTCAGAGAAAAAGTGTGGTTCCCAAATATGGATCACTTGGTGGAAGAAAAGATTAGACGCTGTTCTACTTGTCAATTAATCACTCCATCATCAAACTTAGAGCCATTACAAATGTCTCCGTTACCCACTGCTGTCTGGGAGGAAGTGGCAGTCGATATATATGGACCATTGCCAAATGGCCAATACATTCTCGTAACAATTGATGAATATTCTCGATACCCTGTCATTTCATTTATCTCTTCAACATCTGCTAATAGTGTCATACCAGAGCTGGACGACATTTTCTCGGCATATGTTATTCCAAAAGTAGTCAAAACAGACAATGGACCTCCATTCAATGGACATGTGTTTACACAATTTTCTGAATACTTGGGATTCAATCACAGGAAAATCACACCTTGCTGGCCGCAAGCCAATGGAATTGTGGAACGTTTTATGCGCACTCTGGGGAAACGTATCAAGGCAGCGAGTCTGGAGCACATCCCACTGAAACAGTCATTATACAAATTCATGCGTAATTACCGCAATACGCCACACTCCACTACTAATGCTGCTCCAGCTCATTTAATGTTCAGCAGAACCCTGCGTATACGTCTCCCTGATGTGACCAGCCATCCCCGACCGAGTGACTCCTCAGTGAGATCCACAGATTTCTCCAACAAACAAGCCATGAAACGTTATGCAGACAGAAGGCGAAGGACACAGTCAAGTGCCATCGAAAGAGGGGATGTCGTGGTGGTACATCAAAGACCAACCAACAAGACCTCACCTGTATATGGTCCTGCAAAATATTATGTTACCAAAAGGAAAGGCAGCATGATCACAGCTGAACGAGATGGACACTCCACAACGCGAAATTCTTCATATTTTAAAGTCATACCGCAGAATCATGACAATGAACTCTCTTTGGTGGAAGATTTGGTATCCGATGGTGGAGAGGACCAACAAGAGGTAGCTGGTCCATCAACAATGGACTCTCTCAATGAGCCCAGACGTTATCCTACACGAGAGAGAAGAGCTCCATCGAGGCTTATTGAAGAAGTGTAACTACAGTTTTTTTGTTTTTTTTTTATTTTTTTGTTGTTTGTTTCTCTGGTTTTAGAATTGAACAAATAAGACAAAACGGACATATGATTTCTTTGGACGTTTTCATGTTGTTGCATTTATCAGTAATATAGATTATTTATAAAAAAAAAAAAAAAGAAAAAAAGGGGATGATGTAATGTATAATAATTAGATCTGTCTCTTTAAGCAAGCCAGACTTATGGGACTTGGAGGGTGGAGACAAGAGGGATGAGAAGGGAAGTTTCAGTTTCACTTCTGGTAGCATGGGGAATGCAAGTGTTATGCTGTGTGCTGGAGGACGAAGAATAAAACATATCTAAAGTTTAATACCTTGAATTCTTCATAACGTGTGGATATTACAACTGGCGACGAGGATGGGATATAATCACCTACTGCTGTGAGTACGGACTCTATTTTACCGCTTCACACGCCAGCACCACTGAGAGACTCTATCATGGCTGACTACTTGCACACATTCCCACAGTTTGATATGACTGATGTCATTAATCTCTCCCATAACTGGAGAAAATAGCTAAACAGATTTGAGAATTTCCTAGAAGCCATGGACATACAGGAGGAGAAAAGAAAGAGAGCTTTGCTCCTGCATTGTGCAGGCACAGGAGTCTATGACATATACAGTACATTACCTGCAGCAGAAACAGACACATACAGCAACTGCACTAAAGCTCTCACTGGCTATTTCAACCCCAAACAGAATATCAGATATGAAAGATATAAATTCAGGATTGCCAAGCAGCTTCCAGAAGAGTCCATAGACACTTATGTCACACGGCTAAGAGAGTTAGCACATGGATGTGCCTTTACAGATGTAGATGATGAAATCCTAACTCAAATAATTGTCACCTGCTCGTCTAATAATCTAAGGCGTAAGGCTCTGCAGCAGGATATCTCTCTACATGACTTGCTCAAAATGGCCCGTGCTATAGAAATAGCAGATCATCAGGCTACTGTAATGGAGAATGGGGATAAATTACATGTGCATAATCTCAAACAGAAAAATTTACCAGACAAACAAGCCCAGAAACAGAAGAAATGTTATAGATGTGGACAGGATTTCCCTCACCACCAGAGCAAATGTCCAGCTATGGGACAAACCTGCAGTAAATGTGGAAAAGGGAATCATTTTGCAGCTGTTTGCAAATCAGCGCACTACAAGCCTCCGCTGCCTATGACAAAATCTGCAGATGTAAAAGTGATAAATCAGGACACAGAAGAAATGTCTGCGACTGAGAACTATGTGTTCACTACCTCTGTCACTGGTTCAGTACAGTCTCCCTGTGTTACACTCTCAATCTGCAACACTGACATTACCTTTACAATAGATACAGGAGCTTCAGTGGATATCATAGATGGCACTACATATGAACAATTGAAAACAAGGCCAGTCTTACAACAAGTGCAGACTAAAATCTTTCCTTATGGATCTAAAACACCTCTATCTATAATGGGACAATTTGATGCTGAAATTAAATATAAAGAAAACAGGCAGAAAACCACTTTCCACACATTACAAGGATCGGGAGGATGTCTTCTCAGCTATCACACTGCCTTGGAGCTAGGGCTCATCCAGATTATTCATACCATAACTGACCCTGCGGATATGGATGTACAAACTATGGTGAACAGCTTTCCCTCCCTATTTAGTGGTTTGGGAAAACTAAAGGACTCTCAAGTACACCTTCATGTGGATGACAATGTTCGTCCAGTAGCCCAGCCTCACAGGCGTATTCCATTTCACCTGAGACAGAAGGTAGAAAAGGAACTCCAATTGCTCATGGATGAGGACGTTATTGAAACTGTTACTGGTCCCACTCCGTGGGTCTCTCCACTTGTGGTAGTTCCAAAACCAAAGACTCCTGATCAAGTGAGACTGTGTGTTGACATGCGCCTGCCCAACACCGCTATCCAGAGGGAAAGACATATCTCACCTACGATTGATGACATTATTCATTTATTAAATGGAGCCACCGTCTTTTCAAAGCTTGACCTCAATAAGGGATATCATCAATTAGAACTGAGTCCAGAGTCCTGATATTTGACCACATTTTCCACCCATGTGGGCCTCAGAAGATACAAAAGATTGACTTTTGGAGTCTGCTCAGCAGCAGAAATTTTTCAGGATGCAATAAGGAGTGTCATTCAACACATCCCAAATGCCTTTAACTACAGTGATGACATATTGGTTTTTGGTAAAACTCAAGCTGAGCATAATCGTGCTCTATATGCTATCTTCGAATGCCTGCTTTCTGCTGGACTCACTTTAAACAAAGAGAAGTGCGAGTTTGACAAGGGTTCATTAGAATTCTATGGTCACATTTTCTCGGCAAAAGGAGTACAACCAGACCCCAAGAAAGTGGAAGCTATCAGAACAGCCTCAATTCCACAGGATGCTAGTGAAGTGCGTTCTTTCCTTGGAATGGCAAGTTACTGTGCTAGATATATTCCGAATTTTTCAACAATCAGCAATCCACTACGGGAACTTACAAAACAAAGTTGTATTTTTCAATGGTCTCAAGGCTGTCAGGCCTCTTTTGAAACAATTAAAAATGAACTCTGCTCGACAACCACTATGGCTTATTTTGATCCAGCTCTTCGAACTGAACTGATTGTGGACGCCAGTCCCGTGGGACTGGGTGCTATTCTAGCACAATACAAGGATAAAAATCACAATCCTCACATCATTTCTTATGCAAGTAAGAGCTTAACAAACACTGAAAGAAAATATTCTCAACCTGAAAAAGAAAGCTTGGCAGTTGTCTGGGGATGTGAACATTTTCACTTATTTCTCTATGGAGCTCCCTTCACCATTGTCACAGATCATCAAGCACTTCTTACAATTTTTGGAAATCCCAGAGCTAAAATGCCTGCACGAATTGAACGATGGGGCCTACGTCTACAGGACTACAACTATAAAATTGTTCACAAACCTGGAAAATACAGCAATCCAGCTGATTATCTTTCAAGACATCCTACTAATAATGATATATCTGTGCATTCCTCCATTGAAGAATACCTACGTTTTGTTACAGATCATGCCGTGCCAAAAGCACTTTCTCTTGATCAATTTATAAATGAAACAACAAAAGACAAGACACTCTGTGCCCTAATACAAATCATCCAAAATCGAAGGTGGCATGAAATTCAAAAAGAAAAATTTCCTGATTCTGAGATTGATCTGAAAGAGTTAAAACTATTCTCAAACGTACGTGAGGAATTATCAGTCACTGAAGAACACCTCATTCTTCGAGGTACCAAACTAGTCGTACCTAAGACTTTGCGTAACTTAGTCATACAGATAGCACATGAAGGTCATTTAGGAATTGTTGGCACAAAGAAGTTACTCAGAGAAAAAGTGTGGTTCCCAAATATGTATCACTTGGTGGAAGAAAAGATTAGACGCTGTTCTACTTGTCAATTAATCACTCCATCATCAAACTTAGAGCCATTACAAATGTCTCCGTTACCCACTGCTGTCTGGGAGGAAGTGGCAGTCGATATATATGGACCATTGCCAAATGGCCAATACATTCTCGTAACAATTGATGAATATTCTCGATACCCTGTCATTTCATTTATCTCTTCAACATCTGCTAATAGTGTCATACCAGAGCTGGACGACATTTTCTCGGCATATGGTATTCCAAAAGTAGTCAAAACAGACAATGGACCTCCATTCAATGGACATGTGTTTACACAATTTTCTGAATACTTGGGATTCAATCACAGGAAAATCACACCTTGCTGGCCGCAAGCCAATGGAATTGTGGAACGTTTTATACGCACTCTGGGGAAACGTATCAAGGCAGCGAGTCTGGAGCACATCCCACTGAAACAGTCATTATACAAATTCATGCGTAATTACCGCAATACGCCACACTCCACTACTAATGCTGCTCCAGCTCATTTAATGTTCAGCAGAACCCTGTGTATACGTCTCCCTGATGTGACCAGCCATCCCCGACCGAGTGACTCCTCAGTGAGATCCACAGATTTCTCCAACAAACAAGCCATGAAACGTTATGCAGACAGAAGGCGAAGGACACAGTCAAGTGCCATCGAAAGAGGGGATGTCGTGGTGGTACGTCAAAGACCAACCAACAAGACCTCACCTGTATATGGTCCTGCAAAATATTATGTTACCAAAAGGAAAGGCAGCATGATCACAGCTGAACGAGATGGACACTCCACAACGCGAAATTCTTCATATTTTAAAGTCATACCGCAGAATCATGACAATGAACTCTCTTTGGTGGAAGATTTGGTATCCGATGGTGGAGAGGACCAACAAGAGGTAGCTGGTCCATCAACAATGGACTCTCTCAATGAGCCCAGACGTTATCCTACACGAGAGAGAAGAGCTCCATCGAGGCTTATTGAAGAAGTGTAACTACAGTTTTTTTGTTTTTTTTTATTTTTTTGTTGTTTGTTTCTCTGGTTTTAGAATTGAACAAATAAGACAAAACGGACATATGATTTCTTTGGACGTTTTCATGTTGTTGCATTTATCAGTAATATAGATTATTTATAAAAAAAAAAAAAAAAGAAAAAAGGGGATGATGTAATGTATAATAATTAGATCTGTCTCTTTAAGCAAGCCAGACTTATGGGACTTGGAGGGTGGAGACAAGAGGGATGAGAAGGGAAGTTTCAGTTTCACTTCTGGTAGCATGGGGAATGCAAGTGTTATGCTGTGTACTGGAGGACGAAGAATAAAACATATCTAAAGTTTAATACCTTGAATTCTTCATAACGTGTGGATATTACAACTGGCGATGAGGATGGGATATAATCACCTACTGCTGTGAGTACAGACTCTATTTTACCGCTTCACACGCCAGCACCACTGAGAGACTCTATCATGGCTGACTACTTGCACACATTCCCACAGTTTGATATGACTGATGTCATTAATCTCTCCCATAACTGGAGAAAATAGCTAAACAGATTTGAGAATTTCCTAGAAGCCATGGACATAAAGGAGGAGAAAAGAAAGAGAGCTTTGCTCCTGCATTGTGCAGGCACAGGAGTCTATGACATATACAGTACATTACCTGCAGCAGAAACAGACACATACAGCAACTGCACTAAAGCTCTCACTGGCTATTTCAACCCCAAACAGAATATCAGATATGAAAGATATAAATTCAGGATTGCCAAGCAGCTTCCAGAAGAGTCCATAGACACTTATGTCACACGGCTAAGAGAGTTAGCACATGGATGTGCCTTTACAGATGTAGATGATGAAATCCTAACTCAAATAATTGTCACCTGCTCGTCTAATAATCTAAGGCGTAAGGCTCTGCAGCAGGATATCTCTCTACATGACTTGCTCAAAATAGCCCGTGCTATAGAAATAGCAGATCATCAGGCTACTGTAATGGAGAATGGGGATAAATTACATGTGCATAATCTCAAACAGAAAAATTTACCAGACAAACAAGCCCAGAAACAGAAGAAATGTTATAGATGTGGACAGGATTTCCCTCACCACCAGAGCAAATGTCCAGCTATGGGACAAACCTGCAGTAAATGTGGAAAAGGGAATCATTTTGCAGCTGTTTGCAAATCAGCGCACTACAAGCCTCCGCTGCCTATGACAAAATCTGCAGATGTAAAAGTGATAAATCAGGACACAGAAGAAATGTCTGCGACTGAGAACTATGTGTTCACTACCTCTGTCACTGGTTCAGTACAGTCTCCCTGTGTTACACTCTCAATCTGCAACACTGACATTACCTTTACAATAGATACAGGAGCTTCAGTGGATATCATAGATGGCACTACATATGAACAATTGAAAACAAGGCCAGTCTTACAACAAGTGCAGACTAAAATCTTTCCTTATGGATCTAAAACACCTCTATCTATAATGGGACAATTTGATGCTGAAATTAAATATAAAGAAAACAGGCAGAAAACCACTTTCCACACATTACAAGGATCGGGAGGATGTCTTCTCAGCTATCACACTGCCTTGGAGCTAGGGCTCATCCAGATTATTCATACCATAACTGACCCTGCGGATATGGATGTACAAACTATGGTGAACAGCTTTCCCTCCCTATTTAGTGGTTTGGGAAAACTAAAGGACTCTCAAGTACACCTTCATGTGGATGACAATGTTCGTCCAGTAGCCCAGCCTCACAGGCGTATTCCATTTCACCTGAGACAGAAGGTAGAAAAGGAACTCCAATTGCTCATGGATTAGGACGTTATTGAAACTGTTACTGGTCCCACTCCGTGGGTCTCTCCACTTGTGGTAGTTCCAAAACCAAAGACTCCTGATCAAGTGAGACTGTGTGTTGACATGCGCCTGCCCAACACCGCTATCCAGAGGGAAAGATATATCTCACCTACGATTGATGACATTATTCATTTATTAAATGGAGCCACCGTCTTTTCAAAGCTTGACCTCAATAAGGGATATCATCAATTAGAACTGAGTCCAGAGTCCTGATATTTGACCACATTTTCCACCCATGTGGGCCTCAGAAGATACAAAAGATTGACTTTTGGAGTCTGCTCAGCAGCAGAAATTTTTCAGGATGCAATAAGGAGTGTCATTCAACACATCCCAAATGCCTTTAACTACAGTGATGACATATTGGTTTTTGGTAAAACTCAAGCTGAGCATAATCGTGCTCTATATGCTATCTTCGAATGCCTGCTTTCTGCTGGACTCACTTTAAACAAAGAGAAGTGCGAGTTTGACAAGGGTTCATTAGAATTCTATGGTCACATTTTCTCGGCAAAAGGAGTACAACCAGACCCCAAGAAAGTGGAAGCTATCAGAACAGCCTCAATTCCACAGGATGCTAGTGAAGTGCGTTCTTTCCTTGGAATGGCAAGTTACTGTGCTAGATATATTCTGAATTTTTCAACAATCAGCAATCCACTACGGGAACTTACAAAACAAAGTTGTATTTTTCAATGGTCTCAAGGCTGTCAGGCCTCTTTTGAAACAATTAAAAATGAACTCTGCTCGACAACCACTATGGCTTATTTTGATCCAGCTCTTCGAACTGAACTGATTGTGGACGCCAGTCCCGTGGGACTGGGTGCTATTCTAGCGCAATACAAGGATAACAATCACAATCCTCACATCATTTCTTATGCAAGTAAGAGCTTAACAAACACTGAAAGAAAATATTCTCAACCTGAAAAAGAAAGCTTGGCAGTTGTCTGGGGATGTGAACATTTTCACTTATTTCTCTATGGAGCTCCCTTCACCATTGTCACAGATCATCAAGCACTTCTTACAATTTTTGGAAATCCCAGAGCTAAAATGCCTGCACGAATTGAACGATGGGGCCTACGTCTACAGGACTACAACTATAAAATTGTTCACAAACCTGGAAAATACAGCAATCCGGCTGATTATCTTTCAAGACATCCTACTAATAATGATATATCTGTGCATTCCTCCATTGAAGAATACCTACGTTTTGTTACAGATCATGCTGTGCCAAAAGCACTTTCTCTTGATCAATTTATAAATGAAACAACAAAAGACAAGACACTCTGTGCCCTAATACAAATCATCCAAAATCGAAGGTGGCATGAAATTCAAAAAGAAAAATTTCCTGATTCTGAGATTGATCTGAAAGAGTTAAAACTATTCTCAAACGGACGTGAGGAATTATCAGTCACTGAAGAACACCTCATTCTTCGAGGTACCAAACTAGTCGTACCTAAGACTTTGCGTAACTTAGTCATACAGATAGCACATGAAGGTCATTTAGGAATTGTTGGCACAAAGAAGTTACTCAGAGAAAAAGTGTGGTTCCCAAATATGGATCACTTGGTGGAAGAAAAGATTAGACGCTGTTCTACTTGTCAATTAATCACTCCATCATCAAACTTAGAGCCATTACAAATGTCTCCGTTACCCACTGCTGTCTGGGAGGAAGTGGCAGTCGATATATATGGACCATTGCCAAATGGCCAATACATTCTCGTAACAATTGATGAATATTCTCGATACCCTGTCATTTCATTTATCTCTTCAACATCTGCTAATAGTGTCATACCAGAGCAGGACGACATTTTCTCGGCATATGGTATTCCAAAAGTAGTCAAAACAGACAATGGACCTCCATTCAATGGACATGTGTTTACACAATTTTCTGAATACTTGGGATTCAATCACAGGAAAATCACACCTTGCTGGCCGCAAGCCAATGGAATTGTGGAACGTTTTATGCGCACTCTGGGGAAACGTATCAAGGCAGCGAGTCTGGAGCACATCCCACTGAAACAGTCATTATACAAATTCATGCGTAATTACCGCAATACGCCACACTCCACTACTAATGCTGCTCCAGCTCATTTAATGTTCAGCAGAACCCTGCGTATACGTCTCCCTGATGTGACCAGCCATCCCCGACCGAGTGACTCCTCAGTGAGATCCACAGATTTCTCCAACAAACAAGCCATGAAACGTTATGCAGACAGAAGGCGAAGGACACAGTCAAGTGCCATCGAAAGAGGGGATGTCGTGGTGGTACGTCAAAGACCAACCAACAAGACCTCACCTGTATATGGTCCTGCAAAATATTATGTTACCAAAAGGAAAGGCAGCATGATCACAGCTGAACGAGATGGACACTCCACAACGCGAAATTCTTCATATTTTAAAGTCATACCGCAGAATCATGACAATGAACTCTCTTTGGTGGAAGATTTGGTATCCGATGGTGGAGAGGACCAACAAGAGGTAGCTGGTCCATCAACAATGGACTCTCTCAATGAGCCCAGACGTTATCCTACACGAGAGAGAAGAGCTCCATCGAGGCTTATTGAAGAAGTGTAACTACAGTTTTTTTGTTTTTTTTTATTTTTTTGTTGTTTGTTTCTCTGGTTTTAGAATTGAACAAATAAGACAAAACGGACATATGATTTCTTTGGACGTTTTCATGTTGTTGCATTTATCAGTAATATAGATTATTTATAAAAAAAAAAAAAAAGAAAAAAAGGGGATGATGTAATGTATAATAATTAGATCTGTCTCTTTAAGCAAGCCAGACTTATGGGACTTGGAGGGTGGAGACAAGAGGGATGAGAAGGGAAGTTTCAGTTTCACTTCTGGTAGCATGGGGAATGCAAATGTTATGCTGTGTGCTGGAGGACGAAGAATAAAACATATCTAAAGTTTAATACCTTGAATTCTTCATAACGTGTGGATATTACAACTGGCGACGAGGATGGGATATAATCACCTACTGCTGTGAGTACGGACTCTATTTTACCGCTTCACACGCCAGCACCACTGAGAGACTCTATCATGGCTGACTACTTGCACACATTCCCACAGTTTGATATGACTGATGTCATTAATCTCTCCCATAACTGGAGAAAATAGCTAAACAGATTTGAGAATTTCCTAGAAGCCATGGACATAAAGGAGGAGAAAAGAAAGAGAGCTTTGCTCCTGCATTGTGCAGGCACAGGAGTCTATGACATATACAGTACATTACCTGCAGCAGAAACAGACACATACAGCAACTGCACTAAAGCTCTCACTGGCTATTTCAACCCCAAACAGAATATCAGATATGAAAGATATAAATTCAGGATTGCCAAGCAGCTTCCAGAAGAGTCCATAGACACTTATGTCACACGGCTAAGAGAGTTAGCACATGGATGTGCCTTTACAGATGTAGATGATGAAATCCTAACTCAAATAATTGTCAACCTGCTCGTCTAATAATCTAAGGCGTAAGGCTCTGCAGCAGGATATCTCTCTACATGACTTGCTCAAAATAGCCCGTGCTATAGAAATAGCAGATCATCAGGCTACTGTAATGGAGAATGGGGATAAATTACATGTGCATAATCTCAAACAGAAAAATTTACCAGACAAACAAGCCCAGAAACAGAAGAAATGTTATAGATGTGGACAGGATTTCCCTCACCACCAGAGCAAATGTCCAGCTATGGGACAAACCTGCAGTAAATGTGGAAAAGGGAATCATTTTGCAGCTGTTTGCAAATCAGCGCACTACAAGCCTCCGCTGCCTATGACAAAATCTGCAGATGTAAAAGTGATAAATCAGGACACAGAAGAAATGTCTGCGACTGAGAACTATGTGTTCACTACCTCTGTCACTGGTTCAGTACAGTCTCCCTGTGTTACACTCTCAATCTGCAACACTGACATTACCTTTACAATAGATACAGGAGCTTCAGTGGATATCATAGATGGCACTACATATGAACAATTGAAAACAAGGCCAGTCTTACAACAAGTGCAGACTAAAATCTTTCCTTATGGATCTAAAACACCTCTATCTATAATGGGACAATTTGATGCTGAAATTAAATATAAAGAAAACAGGCAGAAAACCACTTTCCACACATTACAAGGATCGGGAGGATGTCTTCTCAGCTATCACACTGCCTTGGAGCTAGGGCTCATCCAGATTATTCATACCATAACTGACCCTGCGGATATGGATGTACAAACTATGGTGAACAGCTTTCCCTCCCTATTTAGTGGTTTGGGAAAACTAAAGGACTCTCAAGTACACCTTCATGTGGATGACAATGTTCGTCCAGTAGCCCAGCCTCACAGGCGTATTCCATTTCACCTGAGACAGAAGGTAGAAAAGGAACTCCAATTGCTCATGGATTAGGACGTTATTGAAACTGTTACTGGTCCCACTCCGTGGGTCTCTCCACTTGTGGTAGTTCCAAAACCAAAGACTCCTGATCAAGTGAGACTGTGTGTTGACATGCGCCTGCCCAACACCGCTATCCAGAGGGAAAGACATATCTCACCTACGATTGATGACATTATTCATTTATTAAATGGAGCCACCGTCTTTTCAAAGCTTGACCTCAATAAGGGATATCATCAATTAGAACTGAGTCCAGAGTCCTGATATTTGACCACATTTTCCACCCATGTGGGCCTCAGAAGATACAAAAGATTGACTTTTGGAGTCTGCTCAGCAGCAGAAATTTTTCAGGATGCAATAAGGAGTGTCATTCAACACATCCCAAATGCCTTTAACTACAGTGATGACATATTGGTTTTTGGTAAAACTCAAGCTGAGCATAATCGTGCTCTATATGCTATCTTCGAATGCCTGCTTTCTGCTGGACTCACTTTAAACAAAGAGAAGTGCGAGTTTGACAAGGGTTCATTAGAATTCTATGGTCACATTTTCTCGGCAAAAGGAGTACAACCAGACCCCAAGAAAGTGGAAGCTATCAGAACAGCCTCAATTCCACAGGATGCTAGTGAAGTGCGTTCTTTCCTTGGAATGGCAAGTTACTGTGCTAGATATATTCTGAATTTTTCAACAATCAGCAATCCACTACGGGAACTTACAAAACAAAGTTGTATTTTTCAATGGTCTCAAGGCTGTCAGGCCTCTTTTGAAACAATTAAAAATGAACTCTGCTCGACAACCACTATGGCTTATTTTGATCCAGCTCTTCGAACTGAACTGATTGTGGACGCCAGTCCCGTGGGACTGGGTGCTATTCTAGCGCAATACAAGGATAACAATCACAATCCTCACATCATTTCTTATGCAAGTAAGAGCTTAACAAACACTGAAAGAAAATATTCTCAACCTGAAAAAGAAAGCTTGGCAGTTGTCTGGGGATGTGAACATTTTCACTTATTTCTCTATGGAGCTCCCTTCACCATTGTCACAGATCATCAAGCACTTCTTACAATTTTTGGAAATCCCAGAGCTAAAATGCCTGCACGAATTGAACGATGGGGCCTACGTCTACAGGACTACAACTATAAAATTGTTCACAAACCTGGAAAATACAGCAATCCGGCTGATTATCTTTCAAGACATCCTACTAATAATAATATATCTGTGCATTCCTCCATTGAAGAATACCTACGTTTTGTTACAGATCATGCCGTGCCAAAAGCACTTTCTCTTGATCAATTTATAAATGAAACAACAAAAGACAAGACACTCTGTGCCCTAATACAAATCATCCAAAATCGAAGGTGGCATGAAATTCAAAAAGAAAAATTTCCTGATTCTGAGATTGATCTGAAAGAGTTAAAACTATTCTCAAACGTACGTGAGGAATTATCAGTCACTGAAGAACACCTCATTCTTCGAGGTACCAAACTAGTCGTACCTAAGACTTTGCGTAACTTAGTCATACAGATAGCACATGAAGGTCATTTAGGAATTGTTGGCACAAAGAAGTTACTCAGAGAAAAAGTGTGGTTCCCAAATATGGATCACTTGGTGGAAGAAAAGATTAGACGCTGTTCTACTTGTCAATTAATCACTCCATCATCAAACTTAGAGCCATTACAAATGTCTCCGTTACCCACTGCTGTCTGGGAGGAAGTGGCAGTCGATATATATGGACCATTGCCAAATGGCCAATACATTCTCGTAACAATTGATGAATATTCTCGATACCCTGTCATTTCATTTATCTCTTCAACATCTGCTAATAGTGTCATACCAGAGCTGGACGACATTTTCTCGGCATATGGTATTCCAAAAGTAGTCAAAACAGACAATGGACCTCCATTCAATGGACATGTGTTTACACAATTTTCTGAATACTTGGGATTCAATCACAGGAAAATCACACCTTGCTGGCCGCAAGCCAATGGAATTGTGGAACGTTTTATGCGCACTCTGGGGAAACGTATCAAGGCAGCGAGTCTGGAGCACATCCCACTGAAACAGTCATTATACAAATTCATGCGTAATTACCGCAATACGCCACACTCCACTACTAATGCTGCTCCAGCTCATTTAATGTTCAGCAGAACCCTGCGTATACGTCTCCCTGATGTGACCAGCCATCCCCGACCGAGTGACTCCTCAGTGAGATCCACAGATTTCTCCAACAAACAAGCCATGAAACGTTATGCAGACAGAAGGCGAAGGACACAGTCAAGTGCCATCGAAAGAGGGGATGTCGTGGTGGTACGTCAAAGACCAACCAACAAGACCTCACCTGTATATGGTCCTGCAAAATATTATGTTACCAAAAGGAAAGGCAGCATGATCACAGCTGAACAAGATGGACACTCCACAACGCGAAATTCTTCATATTTTAAAGTCATACCGCAGAATCATGACAATGAACTCTCTTTGGTGGAAGATTTGGTATCCGATGGTGGAGAGGACCAACAAGAGGTAGCTGGTCCATCAACAATGGACTCTCTCAATGAGCCCAGACGTTATCCTACACGAGAGAGAAGAGCTCCATTGAGGCTTATTGAAGAAGTGTAACTACAGTTTTTTTGTTTTTTTTTTATTTTTTTGTTGTTTGTTTCTCTGGTTTTAGAATTGAACAAATAAGACAAAACGGACATATGATTTCTTTGGACGTTTTCATGTTGTTGCATTTATCAGTAATATAGATTATTTATAAAAAAAAAAAAAAAAAGGGGATGATGTAATGTATAATAATTAGATCTGTCTTTTTAAGCAAGCCAGACTTATGGGACTTGGAGGGTGGAGACAAGAGGGATGAGAAGGGAAGTTTCAGTTTCACTTCTGGTAGCATGGGGAATGCAAGTGTTATGCTGTGTGCTGGAGGACGAAGAATAAAACATATCTAAAGTTTAATACCTTGAATTCTTCATAACGTGTGGATATTACAGTATAGAAGATAGACGATATAAAGGTGTAAATGGATTTACATTTCAGAGACCTCTATGTCCATAAATACAATCAGCAACTAGCAAGTATCTACATCACCTGAAAGGTTACTGCTAGAAGTGCCCTTTCATAAATTCTGCTTACTATACAGAAACCCTGCAAGATATAAAAGAGTCAGAATAATGGGAAAAAACCTGTAGACTTTTCAACAGTAAGCAATATAGCCTGGATTATACTCTAACAAAGTTCATGTTTAGAGATAGAGGGAGCTGACATTTCCATTAATCATTATGTGACATACTTTTCTGGCAATATAACTTGTACACTATTATCATGCATCCTTCGCAGGTAATGCAGTATAAACAGGTAACAGATTATTAGAAAAGGGGTCAAGGCCTGAAGGTCTAGCTTATGAGTGTAGAAGTTGCTACCAACACATTATAGAGGAATAAAAGGCAATAAATAAAAAAGCAATAAAAAAGGAGAGCCCTAAATAAAGTGTTTCTCCCGGAAAGGCCAGGTTCAGATGATCATATGAAAAAATGTTCTTTTTCTTCTAGATATAATAGACAATTTGTTATCAGTGTAATGCTCTGTATATCCATTTTCAATTCTATATGTCACTCATATGTTAATTTTTTATATCCGTATGGTATCTTTCTTACATATCCACAATTAAAAAAAACTAATGAAAGACAAAAAATATTTTTACAATATAATCACTGCAATAGATCCATTAATAATGGATGCAATACGGTTAGTGTCTGTATTGCATTGGGTTCTTTACACATCTAGTGAGATTAATGAGTGAATCTGATCTGAAAATGGCTGAATATAGTGCATCCACTTTCACTGGTCTATGTGCTGTCTGTATACAGCCTGGTTAGCACCTGAGCAGCATATGGATGGAAAACACACTTGTTGCAGGAGCCTTAACCCCTTCACCCCCAAGGGTGGTTTGCACGTTCATGACCGGGCCAATTTTTACAATTCTGACCACTGTACCTTTATGAGGTCATAACTCTGGAACGCTTCCATGGATCCTGGTGATTCTGACATTGTTTTCTCGTGACATATTGTACTTCATGTTAGTGGTAAAATTTCATTCAAATAAGTTGCGTTTATTTGTGAGAAAAATGGAAATTTGGCGAAAATTTCGCAATTTTCCAACTTTGAATTTTTATGCCCTTAAATCACAGAGATACGGCACACAAAAAACTTGATAACTAACATTTCCCACATGTTTACTTTACATCAGCATAATTTTGGAACCAAAATTTTTTTTTGTTAGGAAGTTATAAGGGTTAAAAGTTGACCAGCGATTTCTCATTTTTACAACACCATTTTATTTTTAGGACCACATCACATTTGAAGCCACTTTGAGGGGTCTATATGATAGAAAATACCCAAAAGTGACACCATTCTAAAAACTGCACCCCTTAAGGTGCTCAAAACCACATTCAAGAAGTTTATTAACCCTTTAGGTGCGTCACAGGAATTTTTTTGAATATTTAAAAAAAATGAACATATAACTTTTTTCATAAAAAAAATAATTCAGGTTCAATTTTTTTTATTTTACCAAGGGTAACAGGAGAAATTGGACTGCAAAAGTTATTGTGCAATTTGTCCTGAGTACGCAGATACCTGATATGTGGCGGGGAACGACTGTTTCGGCGCATGGCAGAGCTCAGAATGGAAGGAGCGCCGTTTGACTTTTTCAATGCAAAATTGGCTGGAATTCAGATTGGACGCCATGTCACGTTTGGAGAGTCCCTGATGTACCTAAACAGTGGAAACCCCCTACAAGTGACCCCATTTTGGAAACTAGACCCCCCAAGGAACTTATCTAGATATGTGGTGAGAACTTTGAACCCACAAGGGCTTTACAAAAGTTTATAACGTACAGCGGTACAATTAAAAAATGATATTTTTTCCACAAAAATGATCTTTTCACCCCAATTTTTATTTTCCCAAGGGTAACAGGACCCTAAAAGTTATTGTGCAATTTGTCCTGAGTACGCTGATACCCCACATGTGGGGGTAAACCACTATTTGGGCGCATGGCAGAGCTCGGAAGGGAAGCAGCGCCATTTGATGTTTTTGGCTGGAATTGAGATCGGACACCATGTCGCGTTTGGAAAACTCCTGATGTACCAAAACAGTGGAAACCCCCCATAAATGACACCATTTTGGAAACTAGACCCCCTAAGGAACTTATCTAGATGTGTGGTGAGCACTTTGACCCCCCCCAGTGCTTCACAGAAGTTTATAACGCCCGGGCGTGAAAATAAAAAATTCGTATTTTTTCCACAAACATGATATTTTAGTCACCATTTTTTTATTTTCCCAAGGGTACCAGGAGAAATTGGACCCCAAAAGTTGTTGACCAATTTGTCCTGAGTATGCTGATACCCCATATGTGGGAGAAAACTACTGTATGGGCACACGTCGGGGCTCGGAAGGGTAGTAGTGACGTTTTGGAATGCAGACTTTGATGGAATGGTCTGCGGGTGTCATGTTGCCTTTGGAGAGCCCCTAATGTACCTAAACAGTGGAAACCCCCCACAAATGACACCATTTTGTAAACTAGACCCCCCAAGGAACTTATCTAGATGTGTGGTGAGCACTTTGAACCCCCCAGTGCTTCACAGAAGTTTATAACGCCCGGGCGTGAAAATAAAAAATTTGTATTTTTTCCACAAACATGATCTTTTAGTCACCATTTTTTTTATTTTCCCAATGGTACCAGAAGAAATTGGACCTTAAAAGTTGTTGTCCAATTTGTCCTGAGTATGCTGATACCCCATATGTGGGAGAAAACTACTGTATGGGCACACGTCAGGGCTCGGAAGGGAAGTAGTGACGTTTTGGAATGCAGACTTTGATGGAATGGTCTGCGGGTGTCATGTTGCCTTTGGAGAGCCCCTAATGTACCTAAACAGTAGAAACCCCCCACAAATGACACCATTTTGTAAACTAGACCCCCCAAGGAACGTATCTAGATGTGTGGTGAGCACTTTGAACCCTCCAGTGCTTCACAGAAGTTTATAACGCCCGGGCGTGAAAACAAAAAATTCGTATTTTTTCCACAAACATGATCTTTTAGTCACCATTTTTTTATTTTCCCAAGGGTACCAGGAGAAATTGGACCTTAAAAGTTGTTGTCCAATTTGTCCTGAGTATGCTGATACCCCATATGTGGGAGAAAACTACTGTATGGGCACACGTCGTGGCTCGGAAGGGAAGTAGTGACGTTTTGGAATGCAGACTTTGATGGAATGGTCTGCGGGTGTCATGTGCGTTTGGAGAGCCCCTGATGTACCTAAACTATTGAAACTCCCCACAAGTGACCCCATTTTGGACACTAGACCCCCCACGGAACTTATCTAGATGTGTGGTGAGCACTTTGAACCCCCAAGTGCTTCACAGAAGTTTATAACACTCGGACGTGAAAATAAAAAAATCATTTTTCCCCACAAAAATGATATTTTTGCCCCCAATTTTTTATTTTCCTAAAGGTAACAGGAGAAATTGGACCCCAAAAATTGTTTTGCAATTTGTCCTGAGTAGGCTGATACCCTACATGTGGGGGTAAAACACTGTTTGGGCGCATGGCAGAGCTTGGAAGGGAAGGAGCACCATTTGACTTTTTCAACTCAGAATTGGCTGGAATTGAGATCAGACGCCATGTTGCATTTGGAGAGCCCTTGATGTGCCCAAACAGTGGAAATCCCCAATTCTAACTCCAACCCGAACCCCAACATGCCCCTAGCCCTAACCCTAACCCTAGCCCTAACCCTAACCCTACCCTATCCCTAACCCTAGCCCTAACCCTACCCCAACACACCCCTAGCCCTAACCCTAGCCCTAACCCTAATGGAAAAATGGAAATAAATACATTTTTTTTATTTTATTATTTTTCCCTAACTAAGGGGGTGATAACGGGGGGTTTGATTTACTATTTATGGCGGTTTTTATTTTTGGCAGCTATCGCACGCTAAAAGACGCTTTTTATTGTAAAAATAGTTTTTGCATCACCACATATTGAGAGCTATAATTTTTCCGTATTTTGACACACCGGGTCATGTGAGGTCTTATTTTTTGCGGGACGAGTTGACGTTTTTATTGGTACCATTTTTGGGCACGTGAAATTTTTTGATCGCTTTTTATTCCGATTTTTGGGACGCAGAATGAAGAAAAACCAGCGTTTCATGAATTTCTTTTGGGGGGGTGCGTTTACACCGTTCCGCGTGTGGTAAAATTGATAAAGCGGTTTTATTCTTCGGGTCAGTACGGTTACAGCGATACCTCATTTAGGTCTTTTTTTATGTTTTTGTCGGTTTTATGCAATGAAAACTATTTTATATAAAAAATAATTATTTTTGCATCGCTTTATTCTGCGAGCTATAACTTTTTTATTTTTTTGCTGATGATGCTGTGTGGCGGCTTGTTTTTTGCGGGACAAGATGACGTTTTCAGCGGTACCATGGATATTTATATGCGTCTTTTTGATCGCGCGTTATTACACTTTTTGTTTGGCAGTATGATAATAAATCATTATTTTTTGCTTCATTTTTTATTTTTATTTTTTAAGGGGTTCGCTAAAGGGGTTAACTAATGGGACAGTTTTATAGGGCGGGTCGTTATGGACGCGGCAATACCTAATATGTGTACTTTTATTGTTTTTTTTTTATTATTATTTCCAAAAAATGGATTTATTGGGGGAATATTTTATTTTTTTTTCTAATTTATTTGGCGATTTTTTTAAAATTATTTTTACACTTTTTTTTATTTTTTTTTACTTTGTTAAATAGTCCCAGGTGGGACATCACTGTCCTGTGACAGATCGCTGATCTGTCACATCACAGATCACTGATCTGTCACATCACAGATCACTGTGACAGATCAGTGATCTGACACAGGCACTGCAGAAGGCTTCCTCATGCCTGCGCTTTGCAGGCACTGAGGAAGCCAGCTTCCTCAGGCCCCCGAAGGCCCCCGTCGCCATCTTGGATTCGGGGGCCTGGAGGAAAGGAGTCCCCCGCAGCAGCGCTGCACATTGCGCTGCCGTGGGGGGCTCAGGGAAGCACGGAGGGAGCGCCCTCCCTGCCGATGCTTCCCTTTAACTCCCGGTACACCGCGATCATGTTTGATCGCGGTGTACAAGGGGTTAACGTGTCGGGGGCAGTCCGTGACCGCCCCTGACACATAGTGCCGGGTGTCAGCTGTGATAATCAGCTGACACCCGGCCGCGATCAGCGGCGCTCACCACGTGGGCGCCGCTGATCGCGCCCGACGTACTATCCCGTCCATGGGCATAGGGGCCCAGGTCCCATGGACGGGATATACTGTCGGATGTCAGGAAGGGGTTAAATTAAATTGTAATGTATAGTTGTAATTGTGCCCAATGGACGCTAGATGGCACTATTTATAAGCAGTAGACAGTACACTAGAGGAGCATTGGCTTAACCCTGACATTCATCTAAGTTTGGGATATAATGAAGGACATTGTTGGTATTTATTTAGCCCTTTTTTTTAGGCAAGGTTATACACTGGTCTAACAGTGTATAATATTGTACATATTATGTTTTTGCTGCATTGCATTTTTTTCAGCAGTTTTGTCGCGGAACCTGAAGGACTTCCTAGTACCAGCAAAGTGAATGAGAATCCTGAAGTCTCATTCACATGTTGCTTAGTTTTGACTTGCAGATTTGGTGCAAATTTAAATCTGCATTATGTCAATTCTTTCAGCGTTTTTGCTGTAGATTTCAGCCATACTAATGAGTGGGGAAAAATCTGCATCAAAACCAGCAAGTAAAAGGAGCAGCAAAAAAAAGTGACGCATTTTTGAGGCTGCATCAAATACTTTACCTGTGCACATACCCTAATTAATGTCAGCTTCTTGCTTTGTTCTGATACTTATATTATATAGAAACCTTGGTCTGCTGGATTAAACATTGCCCCAAAGCACCTTGATGAGGGGGTAAATATAGTGCAACTACCCCTAATAGAACATCCCATTCATTACTTTCTGGCATGTTTTCTACCTTTCACCAAGAAAAGTAAGATACATGCCCCTAAGCTAAACAGTACATGTTCTCTTGGAGATGTAATCGGCCTCTTACGCACATAAAAATCAGCACAAAAGACAATTTGTTGGGAAGGCGAAACCTGTAAACAGAGACACAAGTATGGATGAAAACGAGAATGTAAATACATTAAATGAATATATGGTACATTAACGGCTGCGATGATGACATAAGCAAAATAGATGTTTAGTTTTGCTTTACAAGACATGGGTTTATTTAGAGGTGGTTGTGATTACATTTCCCAAGGGAGCATTTAGGGGAACTAATAGGCTGAATTTGTAAGACACTTAAAAGATACAAGACAGGGTCTGTGTAACTCAACATATATTCCATGCGTCAATCAATTTTCTGTGGCATTTCAAAGGTGTAAAAGTGATGAAAAATATGTTTGTTAATTAGGTAATCCAATGTATAATATGTGCAGTGATGTTTCTTTAATCTGCTATAATTGGAACATGATAGATAGTAAATAAAAAAAATATTTTGGATGTTCTTCGAAATTATGTATGTAGAATTGGCTTGCAAGTTCAATGATCTTCAGGGATATTGCTTAAATGTAAATATTATATGGTTAGTGTCATGGATGCATACAAGGACCTCTGAACACCACCAAGGTTGATGTCAGTAGTTCATCCTGGGCTGCGACGAACAAATTGTTTTGGTGCTAATCAAATTAATGCAACAGTCTTTTTTATGGTGATTTAAAATAGCAATAGAACTCTATAACACACAGCTCAACCACAGAGATAGGAAGAAAAAGCCATAAATTATTACACAAATATTCTGGATAAAATAATTCTAACAGTCTACAAATAATAAATGGTGGCTCAGTGGTTAGCACTGGACCTTGGAGCGCTGGAGTCCTGAGTTCAAATCCCACCAAGGTCAACATCTGCAAGGAGTTTGTATGTTCTTCCCATGTTTGCGTGGGTTTCCTCCGGGTTCTCCGGTTTACTCCCACATTCCAAAAACATACTGATAGGGAATTTAAATTGTGAGCCCCATTGGGGACAGTGATGATAATGTACAATACAGACCAAAAGTTTGGACACACCTTCTCATTCAAAGAGTTTTCTTTATTTTCATGACTATGAAAATTGTAGATTCACTCTGAAGGCATCAAAACTATGAATAAACACATGTGCAATTATATAATTATCAAAAAAGTGTGAAACAGCTGAAAATATGTCTTATATTCTAGGTTCTTCAAAGTAGCCACCTTTTGCTTTGATTACTGCTTTGCACACTCTTGGCATTCTCTTGATGAGCTTCAAGAGGCAGTCACCGGCCGGTTGTGGGAGGCTTTAGCGCGGGCACAAGTTTCACAGGAGGACATAAAACCAGTGATGTCAGAAGTCAACGAGGGCCACCAGAACAGCCTAGTGATGGCTTTACGAGTGGCCGAGATTCCAGGATGCCCACACAGAGCTGAGTCGTGGAACTCCCAAAGCACCCTTAACCGATACTGGACAGGCACAAAGAGCTTATTCTCAGGTATGGACAGAGGAGCAAGAGATTGGGCTTCACGAATCTCCTGCTCCAATCTCGGGGACACCACAGCCACTACCACCCCGCGCTGAAGAATGGAGGAAGGAGGCTCAGGAGGCGATACCGGATCTAGACTGCGAGACAAGGCATCCACCTTCACATTCTTGAAACCTGGTCTGAAAGTGATGGAAAACTGAAATCAGGAAAAAAAAGTGACAGAACACAGCACTAACACACTCAGGGATCACCACACAATGCCAAGGACGAAAGTATAACTGACGGGGGATGGAAGCTTCCTGAGGCTATAAGAAGCCTCCCCAGAACCAATGAGAGGCCACCATAATAGGTCCCAGGTGTGCAGGTGAGAGTCTGCACTGAGGTCAGAACATTAACCCCAGCAGTGCCGGTCACCCAGCACTGGTATCATGACAGTACCCCCCTCTCAACGGGGGGCCTCTGGACCCCCAGGCTTGCCCAGGTATCTAGCATGGAAAGCCCGAACAAGACGATCCGCATGCATCAACTGGGCCGGCACCCAGGACCTGTCCTCCGGCCCATACCCCTTCCAATGAACTTGGTACTGTACGGACCGCCGCACCAACCTAGAATCTACGATGTGACCAATCTCATATTCCACATGTCCCTCAACCGAAACCGAAGGAGCAGTGGACTCGGATTCTCCCCTTGACTGCTTCAAACAGTTTCAGTAGAGATCTATGGAAGACGTTAGGGATCTTGAAAGAGGGTGGAAGGCACAGCCTGTACGCTACTGGGTTGATTTTTTTCCACAATCTTGTACGGGCCAATGAATTTGGGGCCCAACTTGGCTGACGGAATCATTAACTTAATGTTTCGCGTGGAGAGCCAAACTTTCTCTCCAACCTGAAACATGGGACCAGTTGTTCGTTTCCTGTCCGCGAAAAACTTATACCTGCCTTGAGACCTAGATATATGCCGCCGGACTTCTGCCCATGTATTTTTTAACCGCTGAACAGAGTCCTCAGCCCCGGGGCACCCTGAATCCAGACGAGAAAACTCACCAAAATGAGGACTGAACCCATAGTTGATCAAGAAAGGGGACAGACCAGTGGATTGACTCACCCGACGATTGAAGGAAAATTCAGCCAACGGCAGTATATCACACCAGTCATTCTGTCTAGCAGAAGTCAGACATCTGAGGATCTGTTCCAGAGACTGATTAGTGCGTTCCGTCTGACCATTACTCTCAGGATGGTATGCAGACGAAAAGGACAGAGATATCCCTAATTTTTTGCAGAAAGCATGCCAAAACTTAGCCACAAACTGCACACCACGATCAGACACCACATTCAGGGGTACCCCATGCAAGCAGACCACATGGTGCACAAACAATCTGGATAAGGTCTCCGCAGAAGGTAACGCGGACAGGGGTACAAAATGAACCTGCTTTGAAAATCTGTCCACCACTACCCATACCACCGTATTACCCCTGGAAGAGGGAAGATTGGTAATAAAATCCATGGACAGATGGGTCCACGGTCTTTCGGGAACTTCCAAGGGCATGAGCTCCCCCGCCGGCCAGCTATGGGAGCTTTTAGAACGAGCGCAGACCCGACAACCAGAAATTAATTTCTTTATATCAGAACCAAGAGTAGGCCACCAGAAAATCCTAGCCACCGCCAGACGCGTGGCTGATATACCAGGGTGAGCACACAACTTGGATTCGTGGAACTCTTGCAAGAGTTTAAGGCGAAGTTGCTCTGGGACAAACAACTTGCCCCCTGGCTTGGCTGCAGGAACCAGCGACTGGGTCCCCTCAATTTCCCGTTCCAATTCAGACGAGATCCCTGCTAACACCACCCCAGGGTGCAGGATGGAGGACGGTGGCTCAGGGGCAGACACATGGTGAAAACTACGAAATAAGGCGTCAGCCTTGACATTCTTTGACACTGGACGGAAAGTAATAGTAAACTGGAAACGAGAAAAAAAAGTGACCAACAGGCCTGTCTGGGCATTAATCTTTTAGCAGACTCAATGTATGACAAATTTTTGTGATCAGTGATCACAGTAACCGGGTGACTGGCCCCCTTCAAAAAGTGCCTCCATTCCTCAAACGCCAACTTGACCACAAGAAGCTCTCTATTGCCTACATCATAATTTCAGCAGCAGAGAACTTCCTGGAAAAGAAAGCACATGGCCTGAGGTTGGTAAGAGTGGCAGACCCTTGAGATAACACTGCCCCCACCCCCACCTCTGAGGCATCCACCTCCACCACAAATGGTTTGGAAGGATCTGGCTGTACCAAGACAGGAGCAGACATAAAACATTTTTTCAGCGTCGCAAAGGCCTCTTTTGCGAGCGAGGACCAATTTCTCACATCCGCACCTTTGCATGTTAGATCCGTGAGAGGTTTGACCACTTGCGAAAACCCCCGGATAAATTTGCGGTAATAATTGGCGAACCCCAAGAAGCGCTGAAGACCCTTAAGATCTCGGGGTTGCACCCAATCGGCAATGGCCTGCACCTTCTTGGGGTCCATGCGAAAACCCTCACCGGATACAATTAATCCCAAAAATGACAAATCTTGCACACAGAATACACATTTCTCCAATTTGGCATACAGATGATTTTCTCTCAGTCTTTGGAGAACAATTCGTACATGTTCCAAATGAGAATGCTTGTCGGAGGAGTATATCAAAATATCATCTAAGTAGATAACGACGAAACGACCAAGGAGATCTGAGAATACCACGTTGATGAAATTTTGAAATATGGCGGGGGCGTTGGTAAGACCAAATGGCATGACTAAATTTTCAAACAGTTCCTTGGTCATGAGGAACGCGGTTTTCCATTCATCCCCCTCTTGGACCCTTATCAAATTATATGCCCCCCGAAGATCAAGTTTAGAAAACCACTTTGCCCATGATAGTTGGTTGCACAAATCGGGAATCAACGGAAGGGGGTACGTATTCCGTACCGTAATCTGATTAAGCTCCCGAAAATCGAGACAGGGACGTAACCCGCCATCTTTTTTCTTTACAAAAGAAACCTGCCGCCACAGGTGAGACTGAAGGACGTATGTGTCCTTTGCGTAGACTTTCAGCAATGTACTCCTTCATAGCCAAGCGCTCAGGACCGGACAAATTAAATAGACGGGCTTTAGGTAAATTAGCCCCCGGGACCAGCTCAATAGCGCAGTCAAAGGGTCTATGTGGCGGTAACGTCTCGGCCTCACTTTCGGGGAATACATCTACAAAGTCCTTCAGGCATTCCGGAATACCTTCCAGCTCCACAGATGATACCGACACAGATTTAACAGGTTCAACCAGCAGTGCGGATTTATCACATAACTTAAAATCATTAAACCC
The DNA here is from genome assembly GCF_039654945.1 of Dendrobates tinctorius. Taxonomy (NCBI): domain Eukaryota; kingdom Metazoa; phylum Chordata; class Amphibia; order Anura; family Dendrobatidae; genus Dendrobates; species Dendrobates tinctorius. The sequence goes on along the minus strand of NW_027361705.1, from coordinate 11,063,089 downwards.
CCATTGAACAATCTCCCCCGTTTTCCAGTTAATAACTGGGTTATGACGTTGTAACCAGGGCATGCCCAGCACCAACCCTGCAGGTAGATTGTCCAGAACAAAACAACTTAGGTTTTCCACTTGAGTAGCGCCCACTCTGAGTGAAAATAAGTCAGACATAAAGAGAATTCCCTCCTTAGTGAGGGGAGAGGAGTCAATGGCCATCACCTTGATCGGAACCTTGAGCCTAACTGTCCCTATCTTACAGTGTGTGACCAATTGGGAGTCAATGAGGTTAATCGATGATCTGCAGTCCACGAAGGCTGTAGAGGAAAAAGAACTACCGTCCACAAACAGTTCCACATGCAGTAAGACTTTAGAAAATGAGTAAAAGGGTACCTGTGGGTCTGAGTGGTCTCCCCGTTGACTACCCAGACCTAGTCATTTCCCGCTGACCGGGTTGAAGATGGACAATCAGGACACTCCCTTTTCCAATGTCCCGTTTTACCGCAGTAAAAGCATAACTGCTTGTCCTTCCAGCGTTTCCTCTCCGTATCCTTCAGGGAGAGGGCGCCTACATCCATGAGCTCAGGGGCAGTCTCTTTTCCACTGGGGAACAATGGAGTTTCCACCTGCATCACCCCTCTGGCCCGCAGCCTGCGGTCCATCCGGACAGCCTGGGTCATGGCGTCCTCGAGAGAGTTAGGTGGGGGATGTAACGCCAAGGCATCCTGCAGTCGCTCGGACAAGCCTCTGCGAAAGAGTCCTCGGAGTGCTGTGTCGTTCCAAGAGATCTCTGCGGCCCAGCGGCGGAATTCAGTACAAAACCACTCAGCAGAGTATTTCCCCTGACAGACGCTCATCATCATGTCCTCTGCCAATCACACTCAGTCAGGCTCATCATAAATGTGCCCGAGGACCTCAAAAAATGCATTCACCGACACTCTCTCAGGGGCAGTGGGAGGAAGGGAGAAAGCCCAAGCTTGTGGGGACCCTCTTAACAGAAACATAATGACCCCAACCTTCTGACTTTCGTCCCCAGAGGAATGTGGTCTCAAACTAAAAAAAAGTTTGCACCCCTCCATGAAGACCCTGAACTCCTTTTTGTTTCCAGAAAAAAAGTCAGGCAGTTTAACAGGTGGTTCTGGGGACACCAAAACAACATCACTCGCCCCAGCCCCCAGACACCCATCAGCTAGAGCTCCCTGCACTGTTTCAGAAACCTGCTGCTGAGAATGAGCCAGAGCTTGCTGCTCCAGAGATAAACCCTGAAACATCTGACTCAGACTTTTCTTCTGGTCTTCCAGAGACTGTATGGGATCCATAACGCTCTGCATAAAAAATCCCCAAAAAACTTAATGGTCAGTTATAATGTCAGGGTCCTGACAGCGCCGGAGTACAGCCTCCGCTAAGCAGGGACTCACCTGCACCATAGGGACTCCTGGGGACAAGAACAGCCAGAAAATAAAGATGCACGGGACTTGAATGTAGAAGTTTAAAAAGCAGGCACATGACCTATGGTCATGTGACTACAAGGGGGCGGGGCTTAGCAACCTGCTTTCAAAGAAGGTAGAAAACTCAAAGTCGGGCAAAGCGGGGGTCATGCACAATACAGGCAAGCGAGGTACAGGAGGGATAAACAGATGGGAGGTCAGACAAAGCCAAAGGTCATACACAAGATCTCAGTAAAATACCAGGGATGAGACAGAACGGATAGTCAGAGCCAAGCAGAGATCAAAACCAAACAGACGTAGAAGGTACCAGGCAGAATCCAAAGCAGAATCCAAAGAACAGACCGAGTCATACACAGAGAATCATGCAACCAGAACACAGCACTAACACACTCAGGGGTCACCACACAATGCCAAGGGCGAAAGTATAACTGACGGGGGATAGGAGCTTCCTGAGGCTATAAGAAGCCTCCCCAGAACCAATGAGAGGCCACCATAATAGGTCCCAGGTGTGCAGGTGAGAGTCTGTACTGAGGTCAGAGCATTAACCCCAGCACTGCCGGTCACCCAGCACTGGTATCATGACAACGTTCTTTTAACAAAGAAAACCCCGCCACAGCTGGAGCTGACCAGTTTTTAAGATCCGCCCCCTTTTGGGTGAGATCAGTGAGGGGTTTGACCACTTGAGAGACCCCCTTGATGAATTTTCTAGAATAATTGGCGAACCCCAGAAATCGCTGAAGACCCTTGAGATCTCTGGGTTGCACCCAATCCACAATGGCCTGTACCTTCCTAGGGTCCATACAAAACCCCTCAGCGGACAGGATGACCCCTAGAAAGGACAATTCTTGAGTAAAAAATGAAAATTTCTCCAATTTGGCAAAGAGTGAGTTCTCCCTGAGCCTCTGGAGAACCGCATGAAGATGACCCATATGACTTTGTCTATCAGAAGAATATATGAGTATATCGTCAAGATAAACAACTACAAAGCGTCCAATAAAATCAGAAAAAACATGGTTAATGAAATTCTGGAATACCGCTGGTGCGGTAGTCAAACCGAAGGGCATAACCAAATTTTCAAACAGACCCTCAGAGGTGAGAAACGCAGTTTTCCATTCATCCCCCTCCCGAATACGGATGAGATTGTATGCTCCCCTGAGGTCCAACTTGGAGAACCACCTGGCCCCCGACAATTGATTGTACAAATCAGGTATCAGTGGGAGAGGATAAGCGTTTCTTATGGTTATTTTATTCAGTTCTCGAAAATCGAGGCATGGGCGTAAACCACCATCCTTTTTTTTCACAAAAAAGAACCCCGCTGCCACGGGAGAGACAGATGGCCGTATATGCCCTTTACGGAGGCTCTCAGAGATCTACTCCTTCATAGCAGCCGCTCTGGGCCAGAGAGATTGTACAGCCGGGCTTTGGGCAATTTGCCAGCGGGAACAAGATGCACAGCACAATCGAATGGGCGGTGTGGTGGTAGAACCTCAGCCTCCTTTTCGCAGAACACATCCTCAAAATCCTTCAGATACTCCAGAATACCCTCCAGACTGACAGATGGCATAGACACAGTAGCAAGACAATTTTCAGAACAACCAGGTCCCCATCTAACAATAACCCGGGACCCCCAGTCAATAATCGGGTTATGCCGTTGCAACCAGGGAAACCCTAACACCAGGCCAGCAGGGAGGTTATCCAAAACAAAGCACGACATGCGCTCCTGGTGTAGGGCCCCCACCCTGAGGGTGAATTCTTTAGAAATGAAATGGAGACCATCCTTAGTGAGAGGTGTAGAGTCAATAGCCACAATTTATAAGGGAGTCCCCAACCTAACTGTCCCTAATAAACAGCGAGCCACCAGCTTAGAGTCAATCAGGTTCAGGGATGACCCACAGTCTACAAAAGCCGAAGTATGGAAAAAGCCGTTCTCAACACCAAGTTCCACCTTTAGCAGTATCTTTGAAAATGAAGAAAAAGGTACCTGAGAGTCTGGGTGACCTCCACGATTATCACCCAGACTTAGCCGCTTGTTAGTCGGAGGACAGGAGGGGCAGTCTTTTTTCCAATGTCGGGGATCTCTGCAGTAAAAACACAATTTTCCATCACGTCGTCGTTTCCTCCCTTATTCCTGGGGGTTGGTGGCTCCCACCTCCATAGGTTCAGATGGAAGCAAAACATCAGGGTTAGCAAGGAAAAATGGAAACCCTCGCTGAGTAACACCTCTCTCTCGCAGTCTCCGATCCATACGGATAGCCTGAGTCATAGCCTCCTCCAATAAGCTGGAAGGTGGATGGAGAGCCAGAGCATCCTTCAAGCAATCCGACAGTCCCTTCCTGAACAGACATCTCAGTGCAGAGTTGTCCCAGGATACCTCAGTGGACCATCGACGGAATTCGGAGCTGTGCCATTCGGCTGAGTGCTTCCCTTGCCCCATACCCAAAATAGTGTTCTCTGCCACCCTAACACGGTCCGGTTCATCATAGATAAGTCCTAGGGCCTCAAAGAACCTATCAACTGACGTCCGTTCAGGGGCAGTAGGGGGCAACGAAAATGCCCAGGATTGGGGACCCTCCCTAAGTAAGGAGATAACAATCCCCACCCGCTGAGTCTCATCCCCAGACGATCGGGGTCTAAGAGAAAACCATAATTTACAACTCTCCTTGAATATGTAAAATTTATCTTTTTCGCCAGAAAATGTGTCAGGAAGTTTAACTGAGGGTTCAGGAGAGTGCAAAATAACATCTACAGAGTCACCTGGTGGCCAAACAATATGAGAGGTGTTTCCCTGCATGGTCTTAATAGTTTCAGTCAGTTCTTCCTGTAAGTAGGTATGAGACCTGACAAGGGACTGATGATTCACAGAAAAGTCCTGCGCCATCTGCGTCAAACTGGACACTTGATCCGCCAAGTTATGCAGCAGATCCATGATCAAAGAAGAAAAAGTGCAAAATCCCATTTAAATGTATAGGTTAGTGATAATGTAGTGAAACCTCCTCCAGGGGGAGCTGGTGAGGGAAGAGAGGTTACACACTAAGAGCAGCAACCCTGAGCAACAGCACAGGTGCCACAGGTATCGAGAGAGAGAATAGTCAGACGAACCGAGTCAGAAACTAGCAGGAGCAGACGTACCAGAAGGAGCAGCAATACACGTAGTCAAAATACCAAGCCGAGAGTCAGAAAGCCACAACATGAGCATGGGGTCCAAAACGTGAGACGAAATACGTGGTTGGGGTACAAGCCGGGGAGTCAGATGCCAGAGAGGGAACATAACAGCAGAGACGAATACCAAGAGACGGGGTCAGAAATCAGTCCGGGTCATACACGTGAATATCAGTCAAAGGCAGGAGGATCACCAAGGTACAAGGGGCAGAGGCTCTAAACTGGAAGCTTGAGCTATAACTAACACTGGTCAGCAGGCTGTGAGAGACTGAAATAGCCTAGCTAGCTCCAGAACGAGGCTGAGGCGATTAACTCCCGCATGACCAGTCCGGAGAGAAGACAGCAGAAAATAAACTCCGGACTGGACCATGACAGAGACATCATCCAAATATCACGAGTAAATCTTAAAAAATCTAAAAAAATGAAGTAAAGAGAGAATGTTAAAAAATAGAAATAAAACATAAGAGCATTACTATAAAAATGGAGCAAAGCTTACAGTAATATTTCGTTGAGACCCACTGGTTGAACTGATTGGATCCTGGAGATCCAACGAGCCTTTAATTGCGCAAGTGTTTTTCTCCAGTAACCTTTCCCGTAAATCAATGTGAACCCTATCAATACCGATAACTTTTAGCAATTTGGTATTGCAATCATGATGTGCTTTAAAATGCTTAGCTATTGGTTTTAATGATGCCCAGTCCTGCGCATTGAGAATGTCATGATAGTTTTCTCTTACTCTGATTTTCAAGGGCCTAGATGTCAATCCCACATAAATTTTGGGGCATGGGCATACCGCATAATGTACCACGCCCACAGAATCACAAGTTATGTGCTGAGTGATAATAAATCCCTTCTTACCATTACTGGAATTAAATTTGAAGGCTCATTGCATATTAGGACAGGCTATACATTTTCCACAGTGGTAAAATCCCCATTTAGGTCCATTGGATGTCACTATTATTATAATATTTCGAATTATGCATTGAATGTGCTTAGTTATTTTATATATTTTACGCACTTTATGTAATGCCACTGGATGTTTCATGAACTCTATATAGTCATATTTATGTACATTTTAATATGTCACATGCTTATGTACTTTCTATATACTTATTAATCTTCCCTCTCACTTTTTCTCTCTGTTGGCTTTATGCCCTGCTCATTTCTATGATGCTGCTGCAGGCAGATATCTTTTATGTCTAATCACAGCGACGAGCGCTCCTCCTGGCTTCCTGTTTTTGGCGCTGCCGTGGCAACACGTCTTCCCTGCCGCCCACTCCGCCTCCATGCTCTGACGCGTCTGGCTGGGGGTGGGCTGGGTGTCATTTGACGCTGCACCATGCTGACGTCACACAGGTTCTGCCAGGGGAAGCGCCATCACCCCACCGCTGTGAGCAGTACAACGGGTGTTCTATAAATAGATCTTCTGAAGAGCATTTAGATATGCACAATCCCTTGAGATAAAGCCTTACCGCGAAACGCGCGTCAGGGGTGCTTCGGCCATCCAGGTACTGTATTTGCCTAGCAGCAGCAGATCTTAACTCTTTCCTCTCCCCTCCCCTTTTCAGTTTAAATAATACTGTTTGTAAGTAGTTCTTTTGGGCTTTCATGACCGCATTATGCCTCTACTTTTAGCCTGTCTACTTACTGCATTATGCACAGGATCTAGTATCTGTATTTATAGGGATTGGGGAGTTGTCTTATTGCTGTAAGCCACTATTTGTGTAGGCAGCCTGAATATAAACTCATCTTTTTGGCACATTTTATCTACACTTTGTATGATATATTTTTTGTATGTGTATATACACTGCTGCCACGTTATGATTTTGGCTTTTGCGGGCTTTATATATTGAGATATGCATTTTGGGAATTAATTTCCCTGGAAGCTCTTTTTTTTAAGAAAGCTCCATATATAGGCTACTTGATTATTATTTATGCATATACTCCTTTATGAAATTTTTTGCACCTGGTTTATAGGCCTTTTTTTTTGCAGTAACTGCTCCTACAAATATTGCGTTGTACTTCAATGCTTTTTAATAGATTTAAATAAAACTTTACTGTTTTTATGGCATATGGTTTCCGCTTTTTTCCTTTTGTATGATTTATGAATTTATTGGAAATGCCGCCTCTATTAGGCAATATATAGCATTGTGATATTCATTACAATAACACTCTGAAAAGGATTCTAATACATTCCCCGTTTTATTTATAATTCTTTTATAATTCAGTTATGCAGTCAGTCCTGGTGTACACCTGCACTGTATTGTCCAGGCTCCGGTAAGCTTCTGGAAATGCTCAGAGTGACCGCTTGCGTTCCATACTTGCAGATCACGGTGCATGTTCAGGGAAGCTACGTTGTGCCGGGGGCGTGACAACAGTGGCACGTGTCATTTACCTGGTACGTGACTTGCATTACTCTTCTTTTCATAGGCTGGGGGCATGACAACATTGGTACGGGTCTCTTACCCGGCATGTGACTTGCAATATCCCTCTTTTCATTGGCCACACTCAGTATAAAACATCATCCACCCCTCACATTAACCACACCCCAGGAAGAATCCGAGCGGTGAAACGCGCGTCGGGGTCAAAGGACGGTGCACACAGCCTCACACAAGGTGAATCACTATGAAATCTCTCAGCTATTTAATTATTTGCTGCATAATTTATTTTATGAGATATCGGATTCCCTCATTTTTTATAGTGTTACTTATCCAAATGAACTTATTCTAGGTTGGATTTATTTATCACTATATTTATTAAGAGAGATTTTTTGATTCCCTTATACATATTTTTTATGGTGTTATTTATCCAAATATACTTATCCTAGGTTGGATCTCTTTATCACTATATCTATTAATTGAGGTATTTGATTCCCCTATTTATGTTATTTATCCAAATGTACTTACCTTAAGTTGGATTTATTTATTTTTTATTTATTTCCCTTTTTCCTTATAGTCTAATATTTTTTTATAGAATTTTGCCATTTATAAAGTAATCTCTGAGTATTTATTTGCACTGCGCTTTATATTATTATAGAGATTTGGTATATTTATAATTAATTATGTATTTATATTGACTATAGTATAGGGAATATATCTTTATATTGAAATACCTATATGGGGATAGTGCAGTGATTGCTATCTGATCCTGTTTTTTTAAGATGTTCTGCTTTTTTTAATATGATATTGATTGCTTTTTATTGTATATTTAAATAAAACATGGATTTTTGTGAGTACTCACCGTAAAATCCTTTTCTCCGAGACGCTCATTGGGGGACACAGGTACTGTGGGTGTATGCTACTGCCGTCTGAAGGCTGACACTAAGTATACAAAAAAAGGTTAGCTCCTCCTCCGCTGCATACAGCCTCACCCCGATTGCGGGTGGAAACCAGTTTAGTGCAACAGCAGTAGAACACAAAACAAATTAGCCTTAACGCAGAATACATATGTCTGAAAAAGGACCACTCTACCTTTTAAAAAAGGAATTCTACTAATTAAATAAACAAGAGCCAACTGGCTGTCAGGGTGGGTGCTGTGTCCCCCAATGAGCGTCTCGGAGAAAAGGATTTTACGGTGAGTACTCACAAAAATCCATGTTTCTCCTTCGTCTCATTGGGGGACACAGGTACTGTGGGACGTCCTAAAGCAGTCCCTGGGTGGGAAGTCAAGTCACCGAACCCAGCCGCATGCCCCCGTTTAAAGGTGCGCCACTGCCGCTTGGAGAATTTTTCTACCCAGGCTCGCATCTGACAAAGCCTGGGTATGCACATTGTAATGCTTAGAAAAAGTGTGCAGGCTGGACCAGGTTGCTGCTTTGCATACCTGCTCTGCCGAAGCCTGGTGCCGAAGCACCCAAGAGGCGCCCACTGCCTGAGTAGAGTGCGCCCCTATCCCTGTTGGAATCGGTGTGCCTCTAATACGGTAAGCCTCTTGAATAGTTAGACGAATCCATCTGGCTATGGTCGACCTCGAGGCTGCGAGCCCCTTCCTGCACCCTTCAGGGATCACAAACAGCGAGTCTGTCTGGCGAAAAGGTGCTGTCCTTGACACGTACCGCCTGAGCGCTCTCACTAGGTCCAACGTGTGGAGCGCCCTTTCCACCCTATGTACTGGCGCTGGACAAAATGAAGGCAGAACAATGTCCTCATTAATGTGGAAAGAGGACACGACCTTCGGCAGAAAGGGGGGAGCTGGTCTAAGGACTACCTTATCCTTGTAAAAAGTCAGAAATGGTGCTTTACAAAATAGGGCTGCCAACTCCGAAACTCACCTAATGGAAGATATGACTACCAAGAATACGACCTTCCTGGAAAGATATGATAATGAAACTTCTTGTAACGGCTCAAAAGGAGTTTCCTGCAGGACACCCAGGACCAGGTTAAGATCCCAGGAGTCTATGGGCACTCTATAGGGGGGCACCAAATGGGAGACCCCTTGGGTGAACGTCTTGACCTGCATATTAGTAGCGGTCCTTCGCTGGAACAGGAGAGACAAGGCCGATATCTGTCTCCTAAGGGAGCTCCGGGCCAATCCTGCATCTAGGCCTGACTGAAGAAAAGCCAGGATGTTGGGAACCAAAAAAGACAGTGGAGCAACCCCGTGCTCTCGACACCAATGAAAGGAAACCTTCCAAGTGTGATGGCAAATTCTCGCCGAGGAAGGCTTCCGGGTGCTAAACATTGCAGCAACCACTTCACGCCCAAACCCCGCCTGGGTCAGAATCCAAGATTCAACGCCATGCCATCAAACACAGGGCCCCTGAGTTCGGGTGGCAGATCGGCCCCTGAGACAGTAAGTCTGGCCGTTCCGGCAGACGCCAAGGCACGTCTGCGAGGAGCTGCACCAGATCCGCGTACCATGCCTGACGGGGCCAGTCTGGGGTCAGCAGAATTGCCGGAACCCCCTCTGCCTTGATTTTTCTGATGACCCTCGGAAGCAGTGGCAGCGGGGGAAACAGGTATGGGAGCCGAAACTGGCTCCACGGTAGGACCAACGCATCCACTGCGATTGCTCGCAGGTCTTGGGACTGAGCGACAAACAATGCCACTTTTGCGTTTTCCCTGGAGGCCATCAGATCCACGTCCGCAGTCCCCCACCATTGGCATATCTGCTGGAAGACCTCTGGATGCAGGGACCATTCCCCGGCCACGACACCCTGCCGGCTTAGGAAATCTGCTGTCCAATTTTCCACGCCTGATATGTGGACTGCTGAGATTACCGAGTGGTTCCCCTCGGCCCAGCGTAGTACATGCTCTATCTCGCGCATGGTTGCCCTGCTGTGCGTGCCTCCCTGGTGATTTACGTATGCCACCGCCGTGGCGTTGTCCGATTGAATCCGGACTGGACGCCCTGCTAGAAAGTGCTGGAAAAGCTGCAGTGCCAGACGCACCGCTCGAATCTCTAACAAGTTGATCGTGAGGCGCGCCTCCTGATACGACCATTGCCCCTGAGCCGTGTGATGGCGAAAAACTGCTCCCCAACCGAGAAGACTGGCATCGGTGGTGATCACCAACCACTAGTGTTGAGCATTCCGATACCGCAAGTATCGGGTATCGGCCGATATTAGCTGTATCGGAATTCCGATACTTAGTTCCGATACTTTTTTCATATCGAATACCGGAATCGGAAGTTCCCATAATGCTAGGAGCCCGCTCGATTTGATTCAGCCAATGGGGATCCTCAGAAGTGTGGGCATATCCTGTTAGGCATGTATCAATACAAAAATGGTGGGGGGAACAAGAGGCGCAATAGTGCCCTATCACTAGTGACACTAGAAGTATGAGCGGTATAATACAGTTCCACTCACCTATTCCAGTTGTGTAACCCACAACTGGCTTGAGAGCATATCACAGAATCAGCTGCTGCAGGACCTCCACCAACCACTCGCACGTGGAAAAACCTTCAGAAAGTTGTGGGAAGCAGGGTGTTGTGGGTGGATATCCCTGAGGAAGGTGCCAGGAAGGGCGCCGAAACGCGTAGGAGGAAATAAAGGAGTACACTGCTACAACATCTTGCATCCCAGGTGATTTGTGAATCTCGGCAGCGCGGACTGCAACACACCCTGCTTCCCACAACTTTCTGTTAGGCATGTAGGCATGTTAACTACTGGCATGGCTGTGATTGGCTGCTGAAATGATGTCATGATGCACTATAAAAAGCGCTGCAGCCGCCATTTCTGGTCACTCTGCTGTGAATTCAGTTAGGGACAGGCTGCTGTTGAAGACTGTGAGGGACAGTTAGAAATAGCGATTCTAAAAACAATATTGTGCTTTATCCAGGCTACATAAACCACCACTGTAGCTTGCTTTTCCCTAGCAGCGCTGTTTTCACAGCTGTCTGCAAGGGCTGTGTGAGTGCAGACCCACGCTGTGTTGTTTGTCCTGCAGGCACGTCTGCTTGTAGGCCGGCCAGCATGTGTCTCTGCCTCATACACATTTTTCTTTTATTGCTGCTTTTTTTTTCTCCTGTATAGTGTGCTTCCATACGTATCCATATACGTTGGTTGCAAACACTAAAGGACTGGACAGCGGAGTCTTTCAGCAGCCTTTCAGTGCTATAGCCCATTTCTCTGCACTGTTTTTGGCTGTCTGATAGGTCTCTCTGTGTGTGAGTGCAGCTCACGTTGCAGTGTGTTCTACAGCCACCGCTAGCTGTAGTCCGCTCAGCGTGCGTCACTGCCTCATACATAGTCCTTTTTTTGCAGCAAATTTAGCCAGATTTTTGCTCCTATATTAGTGTGCTTCCAACCGCATCCATTGTCATTGGTTGGTTGCAAACACTGTATAGGATTAGATAGAGGAGCCTTTTTGCTGGCTTGTGCCCTTCAGGGCCAGCCAGGCTAGTATCACCCTATTTTTTGGAGCCTCATCAATTGCATTGTAGGTTAGCTTCCTGCATTGTAATCGCTCCAAAAAGTTTGTGATACTATAGCTTTCAAACTTTGGTCACATCCTTTCCTTTCCCCCCACCCAAAAAAAAAAAAGGAAATAAAGTTCACCAAACACTCCACTTTACAGTTGTCTAGGCCACATTAGATCATATTAAAGTGTAGTACACACACTCTTAGCCAAATTAGTGTTTCTTATACTGGTTAGCAGGTGTTCAGGAATAAGAACACTAAGCCACCCCTTTTTTACTTTTCTGCCTATCTTTATCAGTCTACCAAGATGAAGAAGGCAGGGAGTAAGGCACGTGGTCGTGGCCGTGGAGTTTCAGCAGGGAGAGGACGGGGGGATTCAGCAGGGAGAGGACGTGGGGATTCGGTGTCTGCTGCGGCCACCAGTGACCCGGCATCCCCCACTTTTACCAGGCAACAGTCCTTCATGCGCAGCTTTGTAGGACCTCGCCGTACCCCACTGCTGCGTGACGAACAAATTGAAGCCGTTGTCGGATGGATGGCAGCTAACGCATCCACTTCAATGACTTCCGCATCCTCCCAAGGCCAGAGCACTGAAGAGCAACCATCTGTCTCTTCACCACCTGCCAAAGTGCCCAGGCAGTCTGAGAGCCCTGGACAGGAGCCATCTCAATCTTTACTTCTGTTCTCAGAATCTGTTGGCTTGGAAAGAGGTGGCCAGCCAAGCAGCATTCTAGAGCGTGAAGAAGAGGGAGTATGCAGTGATGCAAAACTGCTTTGTCCCTCTGAATCTGAAGAGGTGGGTGGGCCAGTGCCTATGGTCAGCACACCTCAGTATGCATCAGATGATGATGAGACTCAGTTGCCAATTTCTGGTGCGTACGGTGCTGGCGAGACAACCCAGGACCAGCCGGTGCTTGAAGAGGGGAGTGGAGATGATGAGGTCCTTGACCCATCATGGCGTCAGCCACAGGAAGGTGGTGGGAGCAGCTCTGAGGAAGAGATTCCCCGAACGGCCAAAAGAGGAGGGAGAGGGTGGGGGCAGACTTGGTTGCCTGTAGCCTCCACTTTGGCACCCGTGAGGAGCAATCCTCTTCCAAAACACAAAACGGGCGCTCCCAGGACTTGCAGTGCGTGGTCTTTTTTTGACACAGTTGCAGATGACATTTGTTTTGTCAAATGCAAGCTGTGTCATCAGAAAGTGAAACGAGGCAAAAATGTGACCAACCTCAATACCACAAATATGTGGAAACATGTGCGTACCAAGCACGAGGTGGAGTTACACAGACACACTGAAGATGTAGGCCAACCTTCAGCAGCACCTACCACCTCTTCAGCTCGTGTTGGGGCCTCTTCCTCCAGCTCACACACAGCTGGTTCGGCTTCCTCACTGGAACGCCATGGAAGAACCACTGCCACTGTTGTCCAGAGACCCAGTGAAATTCCACCCACTGAACCACGTTCGCAGTCATCAGCACCCTCCCAGGCCACTCACCAGCAATTGGTAGCACAGGCATGGGAGAAAAAGCGGCCATACTCAGCAAACCATCCCCGAGCACTGGCTCTGAATGCCGGCATTGCCAAACTACTGGCCCTTGAGATGCTGTCATTCAGGCTGGTGGAGACTGACACATTCCGGAACTTTATGTCATTGGCAGTTCCACAATACAATGTGCCCAGCCGCTTTTATTTCAGCAGGCAAGCTGTCCCTGCCCTGCAAAAGCATGTGGAGGGAAAAATTAAAAATGCGCTACTAAATGCAGTCAGTAGCAAGGTCCACCTGACCACCGATGCGTGGACCAGTAGCCATGGACAGGGACGATACCTTTCCCTCACTGCCCATTGGGTCAATGTTGTGGAGCCGGGTACAGATCTGGAGAGTGGCTCTGTACGTATTCTGCCAACTCCAAGGATTGCAGGAATGCAGTCTGTACATATTGAGTCCTCATCCTACTCCAGTTCCTCGGAATCAGCACTGCGTGAGCCTGTTAGGCCAGATATGAGCACAGGTGTGGCCAAACGTCAACAGGCCGTCCTTAAATTAATTTCTTTGGGGAATCGGAGCCACACAGCACAGGAGCTCTGGAATGCCATCATGCAGGAGAGCGATGTGTGGTTTGTGCCAGCGAATCTCCAGCCAGGTTTGGTAGTGAGTGACAATGGCCGAAATCTAGTGGTAGCTCTGGGCCTAGGCAACCTCAATCACATACCATATCTGGCACACGTGCTCAATTTGGTCGTGCAGAGCTTTCTGAGGGACTATCCGGATCTTGATGCACTGCTGCACAAGGTTCGCCTAGAGTGTGCTCACTTGCGGCGTTCCAGCATGGCAAGATCGCGCATTGCATCTCTGCAACGCCGATTCCGCCTGCCAGAACATCGCATCATATGTGACCTCCCCACCAGGTGGAATTCAGCGTTACATATGTTGGAGCGGTTGTGTGAGCAGCAGGCAGCAGTAATGGAGTACCAGCTGCATCAGGCGCAAACAAGTCGCACTGTGCGCCGGACACACTTCACCACCACTGAGTGGGCCACTATGAGGGACATCTGCCAAGTTTTGCGTGCCTTCGATGACTCCACGCGGATGGCCAGTGCAGATGATGCACTAATCAGCATGACTGTCCCCCTCATCTGTCTGCTTCAAAAAACCTTACAAGCACTAAGTGAGGAGGTTTTTGAAGAGGTCGAGGATGAGCAGTCAGAAATGCCATCTGCTTCTGGCAAGTCTGCGCAACGTGCTTCCACACAAAGGCCCAGGCAGGGGACACTTAGTGAGGAGGATGACGAGGAGTCAATGGAGGAGGAGGAACACATCTCTCCAGAGGAGGGAGGTACACAAGGCTCTAGTAGTCAGTGTGAAAAGCGAGGGTGGGGTGATGCTGAGCAGGCAGAGATGCTGCCTCAAGCTGGGGACAGCGTTTCCGGTCCAGTTGGCAGTCTGCAGCACATGGTTGATTTCATGCTGCAGTGCTTGTTAAATGACCGCCGCATCGCCAACATTCTCCACACGGCTGATTATTGGGTGTACACCCTCCTAGATCCTCGCTACTGGGACAACTTACAAAGCCTCATACCACAGTTGAACCGGGAGCGAAAAATGCGGGAGTACCAAGAAACACTTGTGCAGGCCATCATGTTCTCCATTCCCCCCACAAGTGTTGCTGGTAGTGCTTTTCAAACCAGCCATGTGGGTAGAGGCAGTGGAGGAAGCTCTGCACAAAGAGGTAGCAGAGGCAGTGCCGCAGGACAAGGCAAGGCCAGTATGGCCCAAATGTGGAAAAGTTTTGTGGGACCGCCACAAACGGCTACACCATCACAGACGGCTCCAGTCAGCAGGAGGCAACGTTTCCGTCAGATGGTGACAGACTACTTGTCGTGCCCTGTTAGTGTTCTCCCAGATGGCTCTTCCCTGTTCAAGTATTGGGTCTCTAAGCTGGATACATGGCCAGAGCTTAGCCAGTATGCATTGGAGGTGCTGGCTTGCCCTGCTGCCAGTGTATTATCGGAACGTGTCTTTAGTGCTGCAGGTGGTGTGGTAACAGACCGTCGCACGCGACTATCCGCCGATAATGTTGACCGGCTTACTTTTGTGAAAATGAACAAGGCCTGGATCTCACCTGAATTTGCCAGTCCTCTTCCAGAATAAATAATTGGCTGGCAACAGGATCCAGGTCTCCTGTTGTGTTCATGTTTCTATGACCTGAACTTTATTTCCTGGGCTACAGCAACTCCCGTTGTTGCTCAGAAGTGCTGTCCACACAGACAAAACACTCGCTCATGTGTAAGTGGGGTTCGGTAACGTCAGCTGATCCCCTGCTGTGTGTACGGCAAAGTGTCCTGCTCCCTCCACAGTCAAACAACCTCAGATTTACACCTGGCTCCAAGTAGGCCTCGGCCTACTACCTTATTTTCCCTGGGCTCCGACAACGCCAGTTGGTGCTCGGAAGTGCTGTCCGCACAGACAAAACACTCGCTCATGTGTATGTGGGGTTCGGTAACGTCAGCTGATCCCCTGCTGTGTGTACGGCAAACTCTCCTGCTGCCTACAACTTCTGACTACCTCTGATTTAATATGTTCTCTGATTTGCCCTCTGTCTCCACTCTGTTTTGAGTATTTCCTCCGGCCTACAACACCGCCTGTTTCTGCTCTCAAGTGCCGTCTGCACAATCCACACTTGTTCCCGTGGTACCTGGGTCCTGTAACATCTGCTCATCTCCAGAGTTGAGCACGGCAATGTCTCCTGCTTTGTCTACATTCCCACTACTTGTAGTGGAAATGTGGACAGAGCAGGAGACATTGCCTGACTCACCTCTAGGGAGAAGCTGCTGTTACAGAACCCCAGTAACACAGGAACAAGTGTGGGTTGTGCAGACGGCATTTCAGAGCAGCAACTGGCGTGGTTGGAAGCCAGAGGAAATACTCGAAACAGAGTGAAGACAGAGGCCTAATTGGAGTACGTTGACAGTTAGTAGTAGTCTAGAAACAATCGCAAACTGCCACCAAGTAGGCCTCGGCCTACTACCTGATTTTCCCTGGGCTCCGACACCGCCAGTTGGTGCTCAGAAGTGCTGTCCGCACAGACAAAACAATCGCTCATGTGTAAGTGGGGTTCGGTAACGTCAGCTGATCCCCTGCTGTGTGTATGGCAAAGTGTCCTGCTCCCTCCACAGTCAAACAACCTCAGATTTACACCTGGCTCCAAGTAGGCCTCGGCCTACTACCTCATTTTCCCTGGGCTCCGACACCGCCAGTTGGTGCTCAGAAGTGCTGTCCACACAGAAAAACACACTCGTTCATGAGAAAGTGGGGTTCGTTAATGTCAGCTGATCCGCTGCTGTGTGGCGGGCAAACTGCTGCTGCCTCCAAATTTTAGCTACTTCAGATTTAAACATTCTCTGATTTGGCCTCTGTCTCCACTCTGTCTCTAGTATTTCCCCTGACCTCCAACACCGCCAGTTCCTGCTCACAGTTGCCGTCCACGCATTCCACACTTGTTCCTGTGTTCCTGGTGTTCTGTAACGTGAGCTGATCCCCCAATGTGTGTCCGGCACTGTCTCCTGCGCTGTCCACCTTCCCACTGCAAGTGGTGGGAATGTGGACAGAGCAGGAGACATTGGCAGACAAACATCAGGGGATCTGCTGACATTACAGAACACCAGTAACATAGGAACACGTGTGGATTGGGCAGACGGCTACTGTACGCATAAACTGGCGGTGTTGGTAGTCACGTGAAATCCTGGAAACAGAGTGGAGACAGATGCCTAATTGGAGCATGTTGACAGTCTGTTGTAGCCTACAAACAATCTAAAACTACCACCAAGTAGGCCTCGGCCTGCACCCTGGTTCTCCCTGGGCTCCAACAACGCTATTTGGTGCTCAGAAGTGCTGTCCACACAGAAAAACACACTCGTTCATGTGAAAGTGGGGGTCAGTAATGTCAGCTGATCCCCTGCTGTGTGGAGGGCAAAGTGTCCTGCTCCCTCCAAAGTCAAAATACCTCAGCTTTACACCTCGCTCCTAGTAGGCCTCGGCCTGCACCATGATTGTCCCTGGGTTCCAACAACGCTAGTTGGTGCTCGGAAGTGCTGTCCACACAGAAAAACACACTCGTTCATGTGAAAGTGGGGGTCAGTAACGTCAGCTAATCCCCTGCTGTGTGGAGGGCAAACTGCTGCTGCCTCCAAATTGTAACTACTTCAGATTTAAACATTCTCTGATTTGGCCTCTGTCTCCACTCTGTCTCTAGTATTTCTCCTGACCTCTAACACCGCCAGTTCCTGCTCACAGTTGCCGTCCACGCATTCCACACGTGTTCCTGTGTTACTGGAGTTCTGTAACATCAGCAGATCCCCCAATATGTGTCCGCCACTGTCTCCTGCGCTGTCCACCTTCCCACTGCAAGCGGTGGGAAGGTGGACAGAGCAGGAGACAGTGGCAGACACACATCAGGGGGTCTGCTGACATTACAGAACACCAGTAACACAGGAACACGTGTGGATTGGGCAGACGGCTACTGTACGCATAAACTGGCGGTGTTGGTAGTCACGTGAAATCCTGGAAACAGAGTGGAGACAGATGCCTAATTGGAGAACGTTGACAGTCTGTTGTAGCCTACAAACAATCTAAAACTGCCAACAAGTAGGCCTCGGCCTGCACCCTGGTTCTCCCTGGGCTCCAACAACACTAGTTGGTGCTCGGAAGTGCTGTTCACACAGAAAAACACACTCGTTCATGTGAAAGTGGGGTTCGGTAACGTCAGCTGATCCCCTGCTGTGTGGAGGGCAAAGTGTCCTGCTCCCTCCAAAGTCAAAATACCTCTGCTTTACACCTCGCTCCTAGTAGGCCTTGGCCTGCACCATGATTGTCCCTGGGTTCCAACAACGCTAGTTGGTGCTCGGAAGTGCTGTCCACATAGAAAAACACACTCGTTCATGTGAAAGTGGGGGTCAGTAACGTCAGCTGATCCCCTGCTGTGTGGAGGGCAAACTGCTGCTGCCTCCAAATTGTAACTACTTCAGATTTAAACATTCTCTGATTTGGCCTCTATCTCCACTCTGTCTCTAGTATTTCCCCAGACCTCCAACACCGCCAGTTCCTGCTCACAGTTGCCGTCCACGCATTCCACACGTGTTCCTGTGTTACTGGGGTTCTGTAACATCAGCAGATCCCCCAATATGTGTCCGCCACTGTCTCCTGCGCTGTCCACCTTCCCACTGCAAGCGGTGGGAAGGTGGACAGAGCAGGAGACAGTGGCAGACACACATCAGGGGGTCTGCTGACATTACAGAACACCAGTAACACAGGAACACGTGTGGATTGGGCAGACGGCTACTGTACGCATAAACTGGCGGTGTTGGTAGTCACGTGAAATCCTGGAAACAGAGTGGAGACAGATGCCTAATTGGAGCACGTTGACAGTCTGTTGTAGCCTACAAACAATCTAAAACTACCACCAAGTAGGCCTCGGCCTACACCATGATTGTCCCTGGGCTCCAACAACGCCAGTTGGTGCTCGGCAGTGTCTTTGGCACGGGGACTCCCTGTTGCCCAGCCTGGTTCCAGCACGCCTGCTGTTTCCGGGTAATGTCAAGGTCACTATGCCACCAATCCGTTGTCCTGTCGTCTTGCGGCCGGGTTAGCTGACTCTACGGTGCCTGCAGTTTAGGTGACTCCTATGTGGGCTGCGGGAACTGGCACTGAAGGCTGGATCCGTAGTGCCAATGGGACATGGACCCCCTGTAGGACTGTGGGTTTCGGTAACTGCGGCCGGCTTGCGGCCTGGCTACTTTGCTTTCAATGGGTACCTTCTGCTACCCACCCGGGTTCCAGCACTGTCTGCTGGTTCTCGCCAGAGCCTTTGGCCTAGGTGCCTCCATCTCGGTATCCGAGGTCCAGCACCGTCAGCTGGTCCTTGGTAGTGGTTTCTAGCACAGGTACCTCCTGCCTAGTAACCGGGGTCCAGCACCGTCAGCTGTTCCTCGGTAGTGCCATTGGCTCTTGTAGCTTTTGATACACATCTGGGTTCCAGCACCGTCAGCTGATTCTCGGCAGTGTCTTTGGCACGGGGACTCCCTGTTGCCCAGCCTGGTTCCAGCACGCCTGCTGTTTCCGGGTAGTGTCAAGGTCACTATGCCACCAATCCGTTGTCCTGTCGTCTTGCGGCCGGGTTAGCCGACTCTACGGTGCCTGCAGTTTAGGTGACTCCTATGTGGGCTGCGGGAACTGGCACTGAAGGCTGGATCCGTAGTGCCAATGGGACAGGGACCCCCTGTAGGACTGTGGGTTTCGGTAACTGCGGCCGGCTTGCGGCCTGGCTGCTTTGCTTTCAATGGGTACCTTCTGCTACCCACCCGGGTTCCAGCACTGTCTGCTGGTTCTCGCCACAGCCTTTGGCCTAGGTGCCTCCATCTCGGTATCCGAGGTCCAGCACCGTCAGCTGGTCCTTGGTAGTGCTTTTTAGCACAGGTACCTTCTGCTTAGTAACCGTGGTCCATCACCGTCAGTTGGTCCTCGGTAGTGCCATTGGCTCTTGTTCCTTCTGCTACCCATCTGGGTGCCAGCACTGTCTGCTGGTTCTCGCCACAGCCTTTGGCCTAGGTGCCTCCATCTCGGTATCCGAGGTCCAGCACCGTCAGCTGGTCCTTGGTAGTGCTTATTAGCACAGGTACCTTCTGCTTAGTAACCGTGGTCCATCACCGTCAGTTGGTCCTCGGTAGTGCCATTGGCTCTTGTTCCTTCTGCTACCCATCCGGGTGCCAGCACTGTCTGCTGGTTCTCGCCACAGCCTTTGGCCTAGGTGCCTCCATCTCGGTATCCGAGGTCCAGCACCGTCAGCTGGTCCTTGGTAGTGGTTTCTAGCACAGGTACCTCCTGCATAGTAACCGGGGTCCAGCACCGTCAGCTGTTCCTCAGTAGTGCCATTGGCTATTGTTCCTTCTGCTGTCACTACGGGTTCCAGTACTGTCAGCTGGTTCTTGCATGAAGACAACCACCAAGATACAGAACAAAAGACAGAAGAACAAGATGCAGAAGAAGCAAAAGCAGAAGAACAGAAAGCAGAAGAACATTAAGCATAAGACAAAAATTCAGCATAGAAGAAATCAAAATTATAAGCAGAAGAAGACTAAGCAGTAAATGGGGGTGAGTCCATTCCTCCTCGTGGTGCCCCTGGAAAATGCCTGCTGCTGCAGGCCAAACTGAACGCGGACAAATCCTGTTGTAAATCTTTTGTGACAGGCAGAACGTAAGGTGTAATCTTATAACTTTTATAGATAAGTACTACAGGAATGCCTGTCACCATAAGAAAATGAAGAAAAAGAAGAATAGGAAGAAGATGAAGAAATAGCATATGAAAATTAATAATAGCTGAATAAGAAGAATATGAAGAATGGAAAAAAAAAATTAATGGGAAGAAGGTGAAGAAGAAGAAGATGAATAAGGTGAAGAAAAAGTTGATGAAAATAATTCTACTGCTGCGGATCATGAAGGAGAAAGTGTGGGAGAAGTACAAAAGAAGGTGAAGAGCATGGAAGTTGTGAAACATACATATCTGACTAAATATAAAAAAGGTTAACAAAGTCAATATCTTTTTTACTCTGAACGTCTTGAAAAAAAATATTGGAATTAATGCTATGCCATGTGATTTGAATAAACCACTATGCTTTTAATGTCTCCTCCACCTCCCACAATACATTCTACATGATTCTTATTTGTTTTCAATTATGTAGAATTAGCCAACAAGGAAATAAAGGCCTTTTTTTAATTCCGATACCGGAAGTCCCATTGACTTGAATGGGACTTCCGGTATCGGAATCGGCGATACCCGATATTTTTTTCGTATCGGGCGATACCATCCGATACGATATTTTTGGGTATCGAACGGTATCGCTCAACACTACCAACCACTGATCTGGGGGAAAGGGCTTCCCCTGAAGAAGAAAGGAGTCGCGCGTCCACCACCGAAGTGACCATCTGACTCGAGGGGACAACCTGCACTGATGATCGAGCGTGAATGGACTCTTGTCCCAAGATGTCAAGAGAGCGTGCTGCAGGGGACGAAGATGAAATTGGGCAAACGGAATTGCTTCCATTGCCGCCACCATCCTCCCTTGGACCCTCATCCCGAATCAAATGGTGTGAGGGACTGGTTGTTGAAGATTCCGAACTCCCTGACGGAGCACTCGAGCCTTGTCCCGAGGGGGAATAACAACCCTCGGGAGGTGTCGAAAATCATCCCTAGAAATGAGATCCTCTGAGCTGGGACAAGGGATGACTTCTTCCCGTTGACCAACCATCCTAGGCGAGACAGGGTATCCAGCGTGATGCTGACATTCTCTTCGCATGCCCAAAAACATGGACCCTTCACTAAGAGGTCATCTAAGTACGGTAAAACCACTATGCCCCGAGAATGTAGAATGGCCATGACGACCTCCATTATCTTCGTGAACACTCTGGGGGCGGTGGCCAACCCGAAAGGCAGAGCCACAAATTGGAAATGCCGACCATCGATTGGAAAACGTAGGAACCTTTGATGCGGGGGAAAAATAGGGACATGCAGGTAAGCATCCTGAACATCGATCGAGGCCAAGTATTCTCCCTGCTCCATGCACGATACGACTGAACGGAGAGATTCCATTCGAAAGTGCCTGATTCTGATGAACCTGTTCAGGAGCTTTAAGTCCAGAACCGGCCTTACTGTCCCGTCCTTCTTGGGGACCGCAAACAGGTTGGAATAAAAACATTGTGTTTTCTCCCACTCTGGTACAGGCACAAAGACCCCATTGCGCTGCAGCACCTTGATGGCCCTGTTAGGCATCGGATTCCTGGTACTGCACAGTGGGAATCCAGAGCCAGACATCCTGCGGTCTCTCATTCTCCTCCGACCGCTCAGACTCATGCTCAGCAATCACGGCGAGCCAGGCATTCCCCTCAGATTCACTCTGTGAGCCTGGATGTTGCTGCCACCTCTGGTGCAGCAATGGTAGCGCAACCTGCTTTGCAGGGAACTACTCCAGAGGCTAAGTCCTCGTGCCATGCTACTGGGCATGCCCGCAACTTGTCCTCTCAGTGGAGAGCAGGGGTCACATGTGCAGGTCCTATGTCGGATCTGATTGGTCCTTCCCAAAGTACTGGAAGGTCCCGGAAGCACATGGCTATAAAAAGCCCGCATGACGGCTCGGCCATGCGCTAGTGTAGCATATTATTCTGTGTGTGTATGGTGATGGATGTATGGACTGGTGTCTGACTCATTATGAAACCCCTACCCTCTGATATTACGAGTGGTGACCGAGTGTGAATAGTCAGCTCCAGGGTTATGGCAAGCTACACGCCACTTGCTCCACACCTACACTAGCGTCCGTTGGCGCCCGGTCCTCGGCGCCGACGTTTGCGGCTTTTCTCTGCCGCTGCGCTGTAGTAACAGCAACTATTGGTGTTCGCGGCTGCGATGCCACACGCAGGCCTCTGTGACGCTAACAGGGCCTGTGCCTTTGCTTTAGTGTTCTCCAAGCGACTCAGTGTTTGTACGGAGTCGCCCTTAGCGTTCGGGTGACGTTAACCCGAGCGCAGTCCCACACCTACTAGGTGCATCTGCCATTGTTCAGCAGCGGTCTTGTCACCTACCGCACGGTGGACCCCGGGCGGCGAACGCACCTACTATTATTTATATTTGGTGCGTTCCGCCGATCCTAACATTACACTAGCACCAGGGTCTGGCTGGCAATGGCAGACATGCAGCAGCTGCAGTGCTACATTCGGCAGCTGGAGAGCAGGTTGGCGGCTATTGAGAGCACCAACTCAGCTGCGAATGCTGCGTTAGCTGCTGCTCAGACAGTCACTGAGGCTGTCTCACGTGCGCCCACACTTTTGCCCTTGCCGACAATGTCTCGCCTCCCGCTCCCCGATAAGTTTTCGGGTGATAGTGCCTCCTGTAGGGGATTCGTTAGTCAGTGCTCCATTCAGCTGGAGTTGCTGGCTGCACGGTTTCCTACAGAGCGGGCTAAGGTGGGATTTATTGTCTCCCTGTTGTCTGGCCGGGCATTACAGTGGGCCACGCCATTGTGGGAACGTGATGATCCCGTGGTACAGGGAGCTGCTCAGTTCCTCGCGGCTCTGAAGCAAGTCTTCTTGGGATCACGGGTCACACACGATACGGCTCTCCAACTGTTATCCTTAACACAAGGGTCACTTTCGGTTAGCCATCATGCTGTCCAGTTTCGGACACTGGCTTCCGAGTTAGGGTGGCCGGACAAAGTGTTGGTCCCGGTGTTTTGGAGAGGCCTGGCTGAGCATGTAAAAGATGCTCTAGCTACTAGGGAAATTCCCACAAGTCTGGAGGAGTTGATCACCGTTTCCACCCGCATTGATCTCCGCTTCACAGAGCGCGGGTTGGAACGAGCGCAATCCAGACGTAGGGTTAATTTGGCTCCCACCTTTACCGAGCCGCTGATATATCCCGCACAGGAGCTCCCTTCCTCTGAGCCTATGGAGGTGTCTCGCACCGGCACTAAGTCGCGTCCAATACGAAGCTCTGTGCGCTGTTATCAGTGCCAACAGTTTGGCCACTCGGCTGGCACATGCCCTCAGCGGCCGAAAAGACGACCACGTTCAGTGGCCGTAGGTGGTGGTCAATCCAAGGTGGGACCCTTTTCACCCAAACCGGTGTTCCGGGGTACGTTAGATAGTGGGTCCTCCACCTGGGAGGCAGAGGTCACCCTGGATGCCGGGGCCAAGGGGAACTTTATGTCCTCGACTTTTGCCCAGAGACACGCTATCCCTCTGGTGTTACTCTCCTAACCTCTGACCATTAGGGTGGTAAATGGGGCACCGTTACCGTCTCAGGTGACCCATCAGACAGCCCCACTCGGACTCTCTATTTCACCCTCACATCAGGAGACTCTGTCCCTGCTTATTATGCCCAATGGCTTGGATCAGGTGCTCCTCGGAGTTCCCTGGCATCGTTGCCACTCCCCTAATATTGACTGGGCTTCGGGGAGGATACTGGGCTGGGGCAAGGACTGTGAGGGAAGGTGCCTGAGGGGCAGCGTTCAGGTGGCTTCCACTGAAGTGCCTGCGTATCTCTCCGCGCTCCCCAAACCCTACCACCAGTATGCGGATGTCTTCTCTAAGAAGTCTGCGGAGACGCTCACGCCGCACCATTCCTATGATTGCCCGATTGATCTCCTGCCAGGCACAGAGCCTCCCCGAGGCTGTGTTTACCCCTTATCACTCCCTCAGATGGAGGCTATGTCCCAATATATCCGGGAGAACCTGGCTAGGGGTTTCATCAGAAAATCTGTGTCACCGGCTGGTGCAGGGTTCTTCTTCGTACAGAAGAACGGAGAGTTACGCCCCTGCATTGACTACCGAGGTCTCAATGCTATCACGGTTAAAAACAAATACCCCCTACCGTTGATCTCGGAGTTATTTGACAGGTTGCGGGGGGCCCGGATCTTTACTAAATTAGATCTGCGGGGTGCATACAACCTGATCCGCATTCGCGAAGGAGACGAATGGAAGACAGCTTTTAATACCAGGGATGGCCATTACGAATACCTGGTTATGCCCTTTGGCCTTTGTAATGCGCCAGCTGTCTTCCAAGATTTTGTCAACGACGTCTTCCGCGACATGCTCTCTACCTCGGTGGTGGTCTATCTGGATGACATACTCATCTTTTCGCCAGATTTGACCACCCACCGGAGAGACGTCTGCAGGGTCTTCGACCGTCTGCGGGCGAACTCGCTATTTGCCAAGCTGGAGAAGTGCCAGTTTGAGCAGGAGTCCTTGCCGTTCCTGGGCTATATCATCTCGGCCCAGGGGCTGGCCATGGATCCTGCCAAACTACAAGCGGTAATGGACTGGCAGGAACCCCATTCCCTCAAAGCGGTGCAGCGCTTTTTGGGGTTTGTGAATTACTACCGCCAGTTCATACCACACTTTTCCACACTGGTGTCTCCTTTGGTTCCTCTCACCAAGAAGGGAGCTAACCCCAATGCTTGGTCAGAACATGTCTCCAAGGCCTTCTCGGCTATAAAATCACATTTTGCTGGCGCCCCCATATTACATCGTCCCGATGTGGATAAGCCGTTTATCCTTGAGGTAGACGCTTCTTCCGTCGGTGCAGGAGCAGTCCTTTATCAAAAGGATGCTCAAGGTCGGAAGCATCCCTGCTTCTTCTATTCCAAGACCTTCTCACCGGCGGAGAAAAATTACTCCATCGGCGACAGGGAGCTGCTAGGCATGAAGTTGGCTTTTTCTGAGTGGAGACATCTCCTGGAGGGAGCCCAGTTTCCCTTTCAGGTATATACGGACCATAAAAACCTGGTCTATCTACAGACTGCCCAACGCCTGAATTCCCTTCAGGCCAGGTGGTTGCTCTTCTTTTCCCGATTCCGCTTCACCCTCCACTACCTCTCTGGAGAGAAGAACGTCCGTGCGGATGCTCTCTCACGTTCAGTGGTCTCAGCGGAAGAAGGAGAAGCTGAGCCTCGGTTAATTCTCCCGCCGGAGAGTTTTACGACCGTGGCTCCAGTTGCTCTCGAGTCGGTACCACCGGGCAAGACCTTGGTGCCTCCTCAGCAACGGCTGGAGGTCCTCGCCTGGGTACATGCCTCCTGGGTGGGTGGCCATTTTGGTAATAAACAGACCGCCGAACTCCTGGCAAGGTCATATTGGTGGCCACATATGGCTCGAGATGTCAAGGAATACGTGCAAGCATGTGTTTCGTGTGCACGGAACAGACCCTCTAGACAGAGGCCGGCGGGGCTGTTGTTTCCCCTGCCAGTGGCGGATAGACCTTGGGAGATGGTTGGCATGGATTTCATAGTTAGCCTGCCCAAGTCTGGTGGCAGTACGGTCATCTGGGTGGTCACCGACCATTTTTCCAAAATGGTGCATCTGGTGCCACTCGCACGCCTGCCTTCCGCTCGAGGTCTGGCCACCTTGTTCATTAAGCATGTATTCCATTTACATGGCATGCCGGACAAAATCGTGAGTGACCGCGGTCCCCAGTTTGCGTCTCGGTTTTGGAGGGAGCTCTGCAGTTTACTCAGCATCGAGCTAAATCTATCCTCCGCTTACCATCCCGAGACGAATGGCTTGGTCGAGAGAGCCAATCAGACCTTGGTCACCTATTTACGGCATTTTGTCTCTGCCAGGCAGGATGACTGGGCATCCTTGCTACCTTGGGCTGAATTTGCCCTAAACAATGCGGTGGCTGATTCCACTGGTCAGACGCCCTTTCTCCTAAACTATGGTCAACATCCACGCGTCCCTGTCCCGATGCCAGTGTCCTCCACTGACTCGAGGGTGGCAGACTTGGCAGTGGAGGCCCGGGACATTTGGGATCGCACTCAGGATGCTATCCGGGCATCTAAAGAAAGGATGAGGGCGTCCGCCGACACGCATCGGCGGCCCGCGCCAAGCTTCTCCCCTGGCGACATGGTATGGCTCTCCACCCGAAACATTAAACTGCGGGTCAAGTCTCTCAAGTTCGCACCGCGATACATTGGACCATTCAAGGTCCTCGAGCGACTTAGCTCGGTGGTCTACCGCCTGGCTCTTCCTCCACATTTGGCCATTTCGGATGTGTTCCATGTGTCCCTCCTCAAACCAGTTCACATGGTCCGGTTTTCTGAGTCATCTGCCGGGTCATCAGACTTATCATCTGATGAGTTTGAGGTTAACGCCATCGTGGGGCGCAGGTTTGTCCGTGGCAAAAAATTTTATTTGGTGGACTGGAAGGGTCATGGGGCCGAGGCTTGGACCTGGGAGCCGGTGAAAACATTCATGCACCGCTCCTGATCACGGCCTTTGAGCGCAGTGAGGCTCAGAGGGGGGGGCCCTAGGAGGGGGGGTAATGTTAGGCTTCGGATTCCTGGCACTGCACAGCGGGAATCCAGAGCCAGACATCCTGCGGTCTCTCATTCTCCTCCGACCGCTCAGACTCCTGCTCAGCAATCACGGCGAGCCAGGCATTCCCCTCAGACTTGTTCTGTGTGCCTGGATGTTGCTGCCACCTCTGGTGAAGCAATGGTAGCGCAACCTGCTTTGCAGGGAACTGCTCCAGAGGCTAAGTCCTCGTGCCATGCTACTGGGCATGCCCGCAACTTGTCCTCTCAGTGGAGAGCAGGGGTCACATGTGCAGGTCCTATGTCGGATCTGATTGGTCCTTCCCAAAGTACTGGAAGGTCCCGGAAGCGCATGGCTATAAAAAGCCCGCATGACGGCTCGGCCATGCGCTAGTGTAGCATATTATTCTGTGTGTGTATGGTGATGGATGTATGGACTGGTGTCTGACTCATTATGAAACCCCTACCCTCTGATATTACGAGTGGTGACCGAGTGTGAATAGTCAGCTCCAGGGTTGTGGCAAGCTACACGCCACTTGCTCCACACCTACACTAGCGTCCGTCGGTGCCCGGTCCTCGGCGCCGATGCTTGCGGCTTTTCTCTGCCGCTGCGCTGTAGTAACAGCAACTATTGGTGTTCGCGGCTGCAACGCCACACGCAGGCCTCTGTGACGCTAACAGGGCCTGTGCCTTTGCTTTAGTGTTCTCCAAGCGACCCAGTGTTTGTACGGAGTCGCCCTTAGCATTCGGCTGATGTTAACCCGAGCGCAGTCCTGCACCTACTAGGTGCATCTGCCATTGTTCAGCAGCGGTCTTGTCACCTACCGCACGGTGGACCCCGGGCGGCGAACGCACCTACTATTATTTATATTTGGTGCGTTCCGCCGACCCTAACAGGCCCCTAGCAATGCCTCTGCCCGGGATTCTGCTTTGGGCAGCCGGGAGAGAAAAAAATCGTCTTGGAGGATCTCTGACAAATTCTATTTTGTACCCCGACGACACTAGTTCCGCCACCAATGCGTCGCCTGCCGCCATGGCCCAAACGAGGCAGAACCTGAGTAGACATCCGCCCACTCTGCAGTCTTCGGGTACCAAATGCCCCGAGTCATTTCTCTGAGGGCCTCTGGGATCTGGCTCCCCATGACCTGGGCGGGCGGCCTCGCTTCCTACCCAGCGGGTTGGCCCTATATGTGACCTGACGCTCCCTGTCCTGGTTGTAGCAAGCTGGGGCGGACGAATTGGGCGCTGCCATCCACCCGGGGCTGCGAAATGATTGAAAGCGCGCCTGAGGCTGACGAAAAGGCAGTTTAATCTTCTGTTGTGGGAGAAAGCTGCTTTTTCCCCCTGTAGCATCTGAGATGAGCTTGTCTAATTTTTCCCCAAATAGGCGGCTAACCTGTTAAGGCAGAGAAGTCAAGGATTTCTTGGAAATCGAATCAGCCCACCATAGCCTTAACCACAAGGCTCTCCTAATGGCGATTGCATTCGACGCCGCTAGTGCCGCGCAATTCGCCGCATCCAAGGATGTATTGATTAAATAGTCACCTGCCATCGCGATCTGACCTGCTCTCTCAGACACTTCCATCGGCAGGTCTCTATCCTGTAGGACCTTATTTAAAGAATCTGACCATGACATCATGGCCTTGGCTACCAATGTTGCCACAAATGAAGGAGAGAGTGCTGATCCTGATGCCTCCTACACTGAGCAGACTAAACTTTCTATTAGCCGGTCCGTGGGGTCTTTAATAGAAGAACCACTAGGCACCGACAACAAAGATCTCGAGGCCAGACGTGACACTGGGGGATCCACAACCGGAGATTCCGCCAATTTCTTACAGAGCTCTGGTGCAAACGGATATCTTGTTTCTAGCATTTTTTGGCCCGAAAAACCTTTGTCTGGACGTTCCATGTGTCGCTGCACTATGTCCTCAAACTCTGGATGAGTTCTAAATACTCTATGTGGTCTCCTGGCCTTCTTAAAGGATACCTTATGACCTGCGGTTAGAGAGACGTTCTCCTCAATACCCAAAGTCTGATTGACCGCTTCAATGAGACTGTCTACCGTCTCCCGACACCCCGGGGTATCCAGATCCAAGGATTCCTCCCCGTCATAACCTGAAGTCTGCTCGCTCCCAGAAAATGGTGATGGTGAGCGAGACGCCGCACTCACTGATGCCGAAGCACCGGAGGGGCCCGGAGATGCAGTGTGGGCTCTCTTCCAATGTGTCTGCCTAGAGAGTGTGCGGCCCCTGCCGGCCGGAGGCTCTTGTGAGGTGGATGACCCCTCCCCAACAGGCGAGCCGTCGTCTCTACCCCTATCCGGGGCCTGAAGGGTCTCAATCGCATTCGTAAGCGAAACCATGGACCGAGAAAGTGACAACGCCCATTCCGGGGGATCCAGACCCCTGGGCTCCGTCGCAGGGGAGGGCTCCTGGGCGCGTTCTGAATCACAGGCTTCACATAATTTAATAGACTGCGCTCGTGGGAACATCTCCCCACAGGAAACGCATGCGGCATAAAGGAACGTGTGCGTTTTTCCTTTCCCAGACATATTGCTGCTTAGGCCAACTCCTATGAGAGTTCGAGGGGAAGGAGGAGGAGGGTAACCCTTAAATGCACCTAGCATAGCTCCGGGACGGGGTCGCACTTACCCTGCTCCTGTGAGTCCCCCCGCGCTCCTGGTCTGCCTCCGATGCGCTCCTTCACCTCTGGGTAGGCTGCGAGTGCCTCCTCTGATCGCGGCCTACCCTGCTCTGAAGCCGGGGCCTCAATTTTATCCGGAGCCCGTCCTAGCTATGGGGGGCGGCGCCGGATATGACGTCGCGGCGGGGGGCGGGACTTTCACCGCGGCCTAGCCCGAAGCCACGGGCTAAATTAGACCCGTCCACCCGCTCGAGCGCAGGCGCCCCTGCTAGCCCGGCAATCCCCCACACTGCTCCCCTCCCTCCGCTGGCGGCGCCGGCCCTTGGGTGAGCCTCTCGGACTCAGCCGCGCACAGGCACCCGGAGGGAGGATGGGAGACGAGGAGGTGAGGAGAAGAGGAGGAACACCGGGCCCCTGAGAGAGAGACGGGGGGAGGGTGGGGGAATGCCCACTATCCCGAGGAGCTGCACGGCCGCTGCAATCGCAGCTGCCCTGATTAATATTGCTATAGGGGGGACCACCTTACAAAAAAACGCTGCCCAGATCCCTCCCCAGCTCCATACCTACATCATGGCCTGCACTCGGTAGCGGCACCTGGGGTATTTGATTTTAGGACGGTGCAGGCACCCTAGCTCCATCTGCCCTGCCGGGGCGAGGAGAGGGACCGTCCGCCGCCATGCAGCAACGCCGTCTTGCGTTGGTGGAGCAGTGGGGGCCGCACAGACTAGTCTTGAGCCTCTGTGCAAGCCCATGGTTTCAATACCTAGGTATTGGACAGGGCTAAGTCTGGCATAATGTCCCACGGTGCGGGAAAGGATACGTGGAGGGACACTCTCGCCCGTGTTCGCCTGTTGATGGTTTGGGGAAATCGGATCCTTTCAATAGGATGCGTTGCCCCTGTCTCAATTTCAAAAAATAAAAAAGAAAAATAGATGTCTGGGGAAAAGTCCCAGAGATGTCCCACGGTGCGGGAAGGGATACGCGGAGGCGATACTCAACGCGTGCTCGCCTGTTGATGGTTTGGGGAGATCGGACCCTTTCAATAGGATCCGTCGCCTCTGTCTCCTCTTCATAGCAGGAAAACAAAAAAACAAAAAAAATAGTCTGGAGAGATCCAGACTGCGTGTGCCTCCATAGGACACTAAGCAAAAAACTGGTTTCTGCCCGCAATCGGGGCGAGAGTGTATGCGGCGGAGGAGGAGCTAACTTTTTTTGTATACTTAGTGTCAGCCTCCAGACGGCAGTAGCATACACCCACAGTACCTGTGTCCCCCAATGAGATGAAGGAGAAATTAATTATTTTATGGATCTCTTTGTTTATTCTTACTCTATCATGAGTATGGAGTAGTATTCTTTATTTTTTATTTTCACAAGGCTAACAGTTGAAACTCGACCACAAACGTTATTGTGCTATTTGTCCTGAGTACACTGATACCCCAAATGTGGATGGAAACCACTGTTTGGGCGCATGGGAGAGCTCAGAAGGGAAGGAATGCTATTTTGGAATGCAGACTTTGATGGAATGTTCTGCGGGCGTCATGTTACGTATGCAGAGCCCCTGATATGCCTAAACAGTAGAAACCCCCCAGAATTGAGCCCATTTTGGACACTAGACCCCTTAAGGAACTTATCTAGATGTGTGGTGAGCAATTTGAACCCCCAAGTGCTTCCCAGAAGTTTATAGCGCAGAACCATGTAAATAAAAAATCATTAAAAAAATAATTTTTTTCCTCAAAAATGATTCTTAGCCCACTATTTCTTATTTTCTCAAAGGTAACAGGAGAATTAGAGCCACAAAAGTTGTTGTGCAATTTGTCCTGAGTACGCTGATACCCTATATGTGGGTGGAATCACTGTTTGGACGCATGGGAGAGCTCAGAAGGGAGGCAGCGGCGTTTTGGAATGCACACTTTGATGGAATGTTCTGTGGGCATCATGTTGAATTTACAGAGCCCCTGATGTGCCTAAACAGTGGAAACCCCCACAAGTAACCCCATTTTGGAAACTAGACTCCCAAAGGAGCTTATCTAGGTGTGTGGTGAGCATTTTGAACCCCCAAGTGCTTCACAGAAGTTTATAACGCAGAGCCGTGAAAATAAAAAATCATTTTTTTTCCACAAAAAGTGATTTTTTTAGCCCCCAATTTTTTTTTATTTTCCCAAGGGTAACAGGATAAATTAGACCACCAAAGTGGGTGAGCAATTTGTCCTGAGTACGCTGATGCCCCATATGTTGGAGTAAACCACTGTTTGGGCACACGTCTGAGCTCGGAAGGGAGGGAACACCATTTGACATTTTGAATGCAAAATTGTCTGCAATCAATGGTGATGCCATGTCACTTTTGGAGACCCCCTGATGTGCCTAAATAGTGGAAACCTCTCAATTCTAGTTCCAACCCTAACCCCAACACACTCCTAACCCTAATCCCAACCCTAACCCTAATCCCTAATCCTAACCCCAATTCCAACCCTAACCCTAATTCCAACCCTAACCCTAATTCCAACCCTAAGCCTATTTCTAACCCTAACTGTTATGAATGGGTCACCGAGGAGGATGGCAGGAACAGGGTAAGCCACCAGAAGACCAGAGAGGTTGGTAACTAAATGGATTGCAGACCCCTGATCCTATCCACACAACAAGCAGTAGCCGTGGAGCATTCCTACGATGCCCTGACGCTTCATCACAGCCGGAGAACTAACTAAGCCTAAAGACAGAAAGGTGAAATCTAAACTGCCCCCGAGCAGATCCCCAAAGGAATAGACAGCCCCCTAACATATATTGTCAGTGAGACAGGATGAGACACAAAACACAGGCAGAGAACAGACTGAGCAAATGGTGGGGCTCAAGCTGTCTAGACAGGACAGGACAGAAAAGATACTGTCTGCAATCACGCACAAAACCCTAAAAAAGTCCAACACTTCTGATATACAAAAAACCTGAGGTCTCACGACCTCACCCCTGCTAGATTAGCGCTCTGGTATAAACTGGAAGCAAAGCAAAAAGATACTAATATAACAGGGGACTGAACAAATTGCAACATATGAAGCAGGGCCCAGCGCTGCCCCAAGCAGGGAGAACGCTGAACCCTAGCAACAAAGCAGAAAGCAAAAAAAAGGCAAAACCAGATTACTGCAAAGGATTAGCAAAAGAATCACTTAGCTGAACAATGCAGATCAGGCAGGGGACAAAAGAACTCCAAATGCACAATGAGAAATCACCAGCAACATCCAAGAGCAGCCAGCTCAATTATATGCTCCCATCCAGAAATCCCAGGTTCCCAATTATCATCGTCAGGTGGGGAACTTCCATCCACCTGGCCAGCTCCACTACTCTCAGTAACCACCAGAGGGAGCAAAGGGATCTTCGGCTCAGAACTCCGAGTAAGAGAATTCACAACAGTACCCCCCCTTGAGGAGGGGTCACCGAACCCTCATCCACGCCACCAGGCCGATCAGGATGGGCCCGGTGAAAGGCACAAATCAATCTCTTGGCATGGATGTCAGAAGCAGAGACCCAAGAATTATTCTCCTGGCCATAACCCTTCCACTTGACCAAGTACTGAAGTCTCCGTCTAACCAGACGAGAATCCAATATCTTCTCTACCTCATACTCCAAATTACCCTTAACCAGTACAGGGTCAGGGGCGCTGCCATGGGAACGACTGGCTCCTGAAACGTTTTCAACAAAGATTTAAGAAAGGCGTTATGAATCTTAAACGTAACTGGTAGAGCCAAACGAAAAGAAACGGGGTTAAGGATATCCAAAATCTTATAAGTTCCAATAAACCTTGGCTTGAATTTTGGAGATGCAACCTTCATGGGAATATTTTTTGATGACTGCCAAACCATATTACCCACTTTAAACCGGGGACCAATGGTGTTATGCCGGTTGGAAAACCGTTGGGCCTTTTCCTGAGAGTGGGACAACTTATCCACTGCTTGGTCCCAAATCTGCATTCTCTCTACCACAAAATCCACAACTGGGCAGGCAGAAGCTTCTACCCGCCCCGAAGAAAATCGAGGATGAAACCCAAAGTTACAAAAGAAAGGAGACATCTAAGTGGCAGAGCTAGCCCTATTGTTTAGCGCAAATTCTGCCAAGGGCAAAAATGAGACCCAATCATCCTGATCAGCAGATATGAAACTTCTCAAATAGGACTCCAACGTCTGGTTTGTTCTCTCAGTCTGCCCATTGGTCTAAGGATGAAATGCAGAGGAGAAAGATAACTGAATTCCCAGTTTGGTACGAAAAGCCCTCCAAAATCAGGAAACAAACTGGATCCCTCTGTCCGACACAATGTTCTCAGGAATCCCGTGCAAGCGAACCACTTGTTGTAAAAACAAGGGCACCAACTCAGAAGAAGATGGCAACTTTGGGAGTGGTCAAAGATGGACCATCTTAGAAAATCTCTCACAGATCACCTAAATAACAGTCATTCTCTGAGAGACAGGGAGATCAAAGATAAAATCCCTTGAGATATGGGTCCATGGCCTCCTGGGCACTGGCAGGGGCATCAACAAACCACTAGCACGAGAACAGGGCTTAGAC
This sequence comes from Dendrobates tinctorius, assembly GCF_039654945.1. Classification (NCBI taxonomy): domain Eukaryota; kingdom Metazoa; phylum Chordata; class Amphibia; order Anura; family Dendrobatidae; genus Dendrobates; species Dendrobates tinctorius. The sequence continues at coordinate 11,029,099 of NW_027361705.1, read as the reverse complement.
CGAGAACAAGTCCCACAGGACTGCACAAAATTCCTGACATCACGAGATAAGGCAGGCCACCAAAAAGACCGACTCACCAAATCTCTGGTAGCAAAGATACCTGGATGACCAGCCAACACGGAGCAATGAATTTCAGACATTACTTTTTTCCTCCACTGGTTAGGTACATACAATTTTCCCATAAGGCATCGTTCAGGTTTATCCTCCTAAAATTCCTCCAGGGCACATCCCAAATCAGGAGAGATGGCGGAAAAAACTACACCCTCATTTTGAATCGTCGTAGGCTCGGTCACATTAAGAGAATCTGCAAAGAAACTCCTAAAAAGGGCGTCCGCCTTAACAATCTTAGTGCCCGGAAGAAGGAGACCACAAAATTAAAATGCATGAAAGACAAGGCCCACCTAGCCTGTCTAGGATTCAAGTGCTTGGCTAATTAAAGATAAATCAAATTCTTGTGATCGGTGAGGACCACAACTTGATGTCTAGCTCCCTCCAACCAATGTCTCCACTCTTCAAATGCCCACTTCATGGCCAATAATTCCTGATTCCCAACGTCATAGTTACGTTCAGATGGAGAAAATTTTCAAGATAAGAATGCACAGGGATTCATCTTAGAGGTTACCGGATCTCTTTGAGACAAAACGGCTCCTGCACAAATCTCTGAAGCATCTATCTCCACCTGAAATGGGAGTGAAACATCAGGTTGCTGTAGAACCGGAGCAGAAGTGAATCTCTGCTTAAGCTCCTGAAATGCCGAGACTGCGCCTGGAGACCAATTCACTAGAGTTGAGCGAAACGGGTCGAAAAATTTCAAAAGTCGCCGTCTTTTGGCAAAGTCGGGTTTCATGAAACGAAACCCGACACTAGGATGAGGTCGGCCACGAGGTCGGCGACTTACGCGCCAAAGTCGCGTTTCAAAAGTTTGTTTTGCGCTCTTTTTCAGCCAATCAGGATCCACGGACACTGTGGGCAACGTGATGACATAGGCAGGGGTCACCACCATCTTTCAGAAGGGCATGCAAGTGATTGGCTTGCTTTGGTGGGCGTCACAGGGGGTATAAAAGGGCGTGCACGCCGACCGCCATCTTACTTCTGCCGATCTCAGCATAGGGAGAGGTTGCTGCTGATTCTGTAGGGAGAGCGTTGGGCAGGGAAGAAGACAAAAAAACTGCTTCTGCTGCTAGCGATTTGGCCTGCACAACACACCAGTCACTGTGTGTGCAGTGCAAGGGGAGGCTATATAGTGGTGTATCAGTGGTGTTGGTTGTTGGGCTGCCTTCTAAGGCTTCCTGACATTCCTGCATTGCTGTTTACCCACTGCTCCGCAAACTGCTTTTTTAAAAGCAATCCCAATTTTTTTTTTTTTGTCCTGCTGAGAAGAAAAAAAAACTGCTTCTGCTGCTAGCAATTTGGCCTGCACAACACACCAGTCACTGTGTGTGCAGTGCAAGGGGAGGCTATATTGTAATGTATCAGTGGTGTTGGTTGTTGGGCTGCCTTTTAAGGCTTCCTGACAGGCTGGCATTGCTGTTTACCCACTGCTCTGCAAACTGCTTTTTTAAAAGCAATCCAATCTCCCTTATCCTCTAGTCACTTTTGTCACAGCTGTGCCATCGAGCCTGTCACATAGCGCTCAGATATTCATTGGGCCTCACACAATCCAAAAGTGTCCAGTGTCCACAAGTGTCTGCAGAAATTCAAAATCTCCCTTATCCTCTAGTCACTTTGGTCACAGCTGTGCCATCGAGCCTGTCACATAGCGCTCAGTTATTCATTGGGCCTCACACAATCCAAAAGTGTCCAGTGTCCAAAAGTGTGTGCAGAGATTCAAAATCTCCCTTATCCTCTAGTCACTTTGGTCACAGCTGTGCCATCGAGCCTGTCACATAGCGCTCAGATAATCATTGGGCCTCACACAATCCAAAAGTGTCCAGTGTCCAAAAGTGTGTGCAGAGATTCAAAATCTCCCTTATCCTCTAGTCACTTTGGTCACAGCTGTGCCATCGAGCCTGTCACATAGCGCTCAGATATTCATTGGGCCTCACACAATCCAAAAGTGTCCAGTGTCCAAAAGTGTGTGTAGAGATTCAAAATCTCCCTTATCCTCTAGTCACTTTGGTCACAGCTGTGCCATCGAGCCTGTCACATAGCGCTCAGATATTCATTGGGCCTCACACAATCCAAAAGTGTCCAGTGTCCAAAAGTGTGTGCAGAAACTCAAAATCTCCCTTATCCTCTAGTCACTTTGGTCACAGCTGTGCCATCGAGCCTGTCACATAGCGCTCAGATATTCATTGGGCCTCACACAATCCAAAAGTGTCCAGTGTCCAAAAGTGTGTGCAGAGATTCAAAATCTCCCTTATCCTCTAGTCACTTTGGTCACAGCTGTGCCATCGAGCCTGTCACATAGCGCTCAGATATTCATTGGGCCTCACACAATCCAAAAGTGTCCAGTGTCCACAAGTGTCTGCAGAAATTCAAAATCTCCCTTATCCTCTAGTCACTTTGGTCACAGCTGTGCCATCGAGCCTGTCACATAGCGCTCAGATATTCATTGGGCCTCACACAATCCAAAAGTGTCCAGTGTCCAAAAGTGTGTGCAGAGATTCAAAATCTCCCTTATCCTCTAGTCACTTTGGTCACAGCTGTGCCATCGAGCCTGTCACATAGCGCTCAGATATTCATTGGGCCTCACACAATCCAAAAGTGTCCAGTGTCCAAAAGTGTGTGCAGAGATTCAAAATCTCCCTTATCCTCTAGTCACTTCGGTCACAGCTGTGCCATCGAGCCTGTCACATAGCGCTCAGATATTCATTGGGCCTCACACAATCCAAAAGTGTCCAGTGTCCAAAAGTGTGTGCAGAGATTCAAAATCTCCCTTATCCTCTAGTCACTTTGGTCACAGCTGTGCCATCGAGCCTGTCACATAGCGCTCAGATATTCATTGGGCCTCACACAATCCAAAAGTGTCCAGTGTCCAAAAGTGTGTGCAGAGATTCAAAATCTCCCTTATCCTCTAGTCACTTTGGTCACAGCTGTGCCATCGAGCCTGTCACATAGCGCTCAGATATTCATTGGGCCTCACACAATCCAAAAGTGTCCAGTGTCCAAAAGTGTGTGCAGAGATTCAAAATCTCCCTTATCCTCTAGTCACTTTGGTCACAGCTGTGCCATCGAGCCTGTCACATAGCGCTCAGATATTCATTGGGCCTCACACAATCCAAAAGTGTCCAGTGTCCAAAAGTGTGTGCAGAGATTCAAAATCTCCCTTATCCTCTAGTCACTTTGGTCACAGCTGTGCCATCGAGCCTGTCACATAGCGCTCAGATATTCATTGGGCCTCACACAATCCAAAAGTGTCCAGTGTCCAAAAGTGTGTGCAGAGATTCAAAATCTTCCTTATCCTCTAGTCACTTTGGTCACAGCTGTGCCATCGAGCCTGTCACATAGCGCTCAGATATTCATTGGGCCTCACACAATCCAAAAGTGTCCAGTGTCCAAAAGTGTGTGCAGAGATTCAAAATCTCCCTTATTCTCTAGTCACTTTGGTCACAGCTGTGCCATCGAGCCTGTCACATAGCGCTCAGATATTCATTGGGCCTCACACAATCCAAAAGTGTCCAGTGTCCACAAGTGTCTGCAGAAATTCAAAATCTCCCTTATCCTCTAGTCACTTTGGTTACAGCTGTGCCATCGAGCCTGTCACATAGCGCTCAGATATTCATTGGGCCTCACACAATCCAAAAGTGTCCAGTGTCCACAAGTGTGTGCAGAAATTCAAAATCTCCCTTATCCTCTAGTCACTTTGGTCACCGCTGTGCCATCGAGCCTGTGACATAGCGCTCAGATATCAGTGGGCCTCACACAATCCAAAAGTGTCCAGTGTCCACAAGTGTCTGCAGAAATTCAAAATCTCCCCTGTCCTATAGACACCTTGTACCTTGTTTTACATTACTATATAGTTTGTTGGATTTTGTCTACATTTCTACCAAAAATGAGGAAGGCTGGTGGAAGAGGCCGTGGAATTGGGCGGGGGTTGGCAGCTGGTAATGATGGTGTTGGTGGTGGATCTGATGGTAGTGGCAAGAGCAAAATAGGACCGAATGCAGGAGGTGTTGAGCCTGCGTCATCGTCTGGCTACATAAGGCCTCGAACGCTTAGTTTTCTAGGAGTTGGCAAACCGCTTTTAAAGCCAGAGCATCAGGAAAAAGTTTTGTCTTACATTGCTGACTCATCCTCCAGCTCTATCGCCTCCTCTTCTTCAGTTGTAAAGAGTAAAAGCACTGAGTCGTCATTGGAGGCTCATGTTCATGAACCACACCTTTCCTTGTGTCCTTCACCCCAACCAAGATTGAAGGATGACGCAGGCCATACTACTGATTACTCCATGGAGCTGTTTTCACATACCATGCCTGGATTATCAAGTGAAATGGTGAATTACCCAGGCCAAGATGAATCTGACATGGAGTGCACTGATGCACAGCCGCTGATGGATGATTCTGCTGGTACATTCACTCAGAGCACTACATTGTCCTCGCAGTGTACAGAGCCAGATTCTGACCCTGATGAGACTCAGGTGCCCCTTCCCGCACACTATACCACCATACACGGTGACACAGAGGAAGGTGCACATGACATAGAAGAGGAGGTGATGGATGACCCAGTTGTTGACCCAGATTGGCATCCATTGGGGGAAGAGGGTGCTGCTTCCAATAGCTCAGATGAGGAGCATCCACAGCAGACATCGACATCGCAACAGCTGTTATCTGGCAGGCCCGGAGCACTCCAAAGACAGGTTCCAAACATCAAAAGAGTTGCTGGACAGCTTGTCCAGAGGGTCAAAAGATCACAGCGTGCTAGGCCGCAAAATGTCTGCCAAAGTAGGAAGAGTGCAGTGTGGCACTTTTTTGAACAAAATCCTCATGATCAGGCCAAGGTTATCTGTAAGAAGTGCGCAAAGACCTTTAGCCGAGGGAAAAATCTGAAAAATTTGAATACCAGTTGCATGCTTAGACATTTAACCAGCATGCACTTGCAAGCGTGGACACAACACCAAACCTCAAGTGCCACATGTGCAACTGATCACAACGAAGGTAGTCAGCAACGCTACATTGTTTCCCTCACTGTAAGCCCACCGGTTAGCACAGCAGCAAATGTTGAGGTGTCGTTGCAACTAGGCCACAGCAGTCAGGGAATCCCACTGTTATATCAACGAAAGACTGATTCTAGGCCATCAGAAAGAACACCAACTCCATCACCATCATCAACCCTCTCTCAGTCCGCCCTGTCCACCGCTACTTCCACCATATGCAGCTCTCAAGTCCAGCTCACCCTCCCAGACACTATGAGTAGGTCAAGAAAGTACTCAGTCTCTCATCCGCGTACACTGGGTTTGAACGCCCACATTGCCAAACTAATCTCGTTTGAGATGATGCCCTTTTGGTTGGTGGAAAGCCCAGCTTTCCACGAACTCATGGCCTATGCAGTACCACGCTATGACCTACCCAGTCGCCACTTCTTCTCTCGCAAAGCCATCCCAGCCCTCCACCATCATGTGAAAGACCGCATTGTCCATGCACTCAAGCAGTCAGTGAGCGGAAAGGTGCACCTCACAACTGATGCATGGTCCAGTCGGCATGGCCAGGGCCGTTACGTGTCCATCACTGCGCACTGGGTTAATGTGGTGGATGCAGGGTCCACAGGGGACAGCGGTGGTGGGACAGTGCTGCCTAGCCCACGGTATAGGAAACAGTTGGCTGTAGGCATTCGACCCTCCTCCTCCTCCTCCAGAAGCGAAAGCTCGTCCACAGAGCGCAGTCGTACGAGCACTCCATCTGCAGCTGCCACTGTTGCACATGATGTGTCCCCCTATCGAGCAGCTAGTGGAAAGCGTCAGCAGGCTGTGTTGCAGATGATGTGTTTGGGCAACAGACACATCATCGGCCAGCACCGCCGAGGTGCTGGCCGAGTACTTGAAGCGACAAACTGAGTCATGGCTGGGCAGTGTACATCTTGAGGCAGGCAAGGTAGTTAGTGATAACGGCCGTAATTTTGTGGCAGCCATAGCCCTTTCAAAACTCAGCCATATACCTTGCTTGGCTCACACCTTGAACCTGGTGGTGCAGTGCTTCCTCAAAAATTATCCGGAGTTAACAGCCCTGCTCCAGAAGGTGCGAAGACTGTGCGCGCACATCCCCCGGTCGCCTGTACACTCCGTTCGTATGCAGAAGCTGCAGCGATTGCTCCACCTTCCCAACCACCGCCTCATTATCGACATTGCAACAAGGTGGAACTCCACCCTGCACATGGTGGAGCGGCTGTACGAGCAGAGGCAGGCCATAATGCATTTGTGGGAGGATACACGGCCAGGCACTTTGAGAGCAGACATGGAGTTGACAGGTGTGCAGTGGTCGAAGCTGAAAGACCTCTGTAAAGTCCTTCAGTGTTTTGAGGAATGCACACGGCTGGTAAGCGCAGACGACGCCATCCTAAGCATGAGCATCCCACTTATGCGTCTGCTCATGCAAACTTTGACGCACCTTAAGGAGCAGGCGTCTGCAGCCAATGTTGATGAGGAGGAAGAGGAGGAGGGAATCCTTGATGACATTCAGCCATTGTCTGCTCAGGGACCTCTCCTGGACGAGGTGGAGGAAGAAGAGGAGGAGGAGGAGGATGATGGGGATGATAACTTAGGGGAGGAGGATGCATCTCGTGGGGCAAGTGAAAATGTTGGCGTGGCAAGGTCTGGTACAGGGTTTGTGCGTGACTGGAGGGATGTGGATTTGCCAGAAAGTGCTCCTCCACCCAGCACTCGCAGTGCATCATTGACACCGGGAACATTGGCCCACATGTCAGATTATGCCTTGCGGATCCTAAAAAGGGACCCCCGCATTGCCAAAATGATGAACGATGACGACTACTGGTTGGCCAGCATCCTGGATCCACGCTATAAAGGCAAATTACAAAACATCATGCCACAGGAGAACCTTGACCTAATATTGGCTAATAAACAAGCAACTCTGGTAAATCGGTTGCTTGAGGCATTCCCAGCACACAGCAGCGGTGATGGTTCTCACACGAGCCGTACGGGCCGGGGGCAGCTTGGCAGAGGTGTTCGTGGTGCACACAGCAGAAGTGGCGTTGGAGACAGGGGTTTCATGACAATGTTGTGGACTGATTTTTCAAGTACCGCTCACACAACTGGTAATACTGCATCGATGGAAAGTGACAGGAGACAGCAGTTGTCAACTATGGTTACAAACTACTTTTCCTCCCATATCGATGTTCTCCCACACAGGTCATTCCCCTTTGACTATTGCGCCGCTAAACTGGACACCTGGCCTGAATTGGCACAATATGCCTTACAGGAGCTCGCTTGCCCAGCTGCAAGTGTGCTATCGGAAAGAGTCTTCATTGCAGCTGGATCAATCCTGACAGAAAAAAGGACCCGTCTGTCAACGCAAAATGTGGATGATCTAACCTTCATTAAAATGAACCACGCATGGGTTTCCAAGAATTTTGTCCCACCTTCCTCTGATGACACATAGGGTGACAGAAAAATGGCTTGCTTTGGTCCACCTCTTCCTGGGACTTGACCTATTTCACCTTTTGCATCAGCTGAATGTCCAACATCAACATATGCCACTTTCTAAAACTCCCTAACTGTGCTGCCTCCCCCCCCCATGGCCGGGGTCACCACCTAGCGCACGACACCATGCGAGTGCCGTTGCCCTGGACAGGTGGGTAGGCCGACTCTTGGGCGCGGGCACTGGTACAGGGTCCTTCATAGTGCAATCAAGTGTCTCTGACGGTGGTGGTGCACACCCGCCATCAGACACACCGCCGTACTATGAGGGGCCCAGTGCCAGTACCGACGCCCACAAGTGGGCCCCCCTTGCTTGGGCAGGGCCCCAGCATTTGCAATCTTTACCTCTCCCTGCTCCTCCGCTGTGTAGTCTGGGCCGTCAAATCCTTACTGTGCCTGACACCATCTGAGCCTGCCTCCTGATGTATAGACATATATTTTGAATGTGTACGCTATCCATACATGTTATCCGGGGATACGGTACCCTTTCTAACCTTTGTGCAATCACGTGCAATCCATACTGGGCCTAACACCGTCTGAGCCTGCCTCCTGAGACATATATTTTGAATGTGTACGCTATCAATACATGTTATCCGGGGAAACGGTACCCTTTCTAACCTTTGTGCAATCACGTGCAATCCATACTGGGCCTAACACCGTCTGAGCCTGCCTCCTGAGACATATATTTTGAATGTGTACGCTATCCATACATGTTATCCGGGGATACGGTACCCTTTCTAACCTTTGTGCAATCACGTGCAATCCATACTGGGCCTAACACCGTCTGAGCCTGCCTCCTGAGACATATATTTTGAATGTGTACGCTATCCATACATGTTATCCGGGGAAACGGTACCCTTTCTAACCTTTGTGCAATCATGTGCAATCCATACTGGGCCTAACACCATCTGAGCCTGCCTCCTGATGTATAGACATATATTTTGAATGTGTACGCTATCCATACATGTTATCCGGGGAAACGGTACCCTTTCTAACCTTTGTGCAATCACGTGCAATCCATACTGGGCCTAACACCGTCTGAGCCTGCCTCCTGATGTATAGACATATATTTTGAATGTGTACTCTATCCATACATGTTATCTGGGGATACGGTACCCTTTCTCACCTTTGTGCAATCACGTGTAATCCATACTGGGCGTGAGAACGGCTGGCGAGCTGTTAAGCAAGCTACAGCACCTGTGGTTTGCACACGTAAGTTTTTCATTTTTTCAGGAATGACGGTTAGGCCTAATTCCGGAACTGCGGTTGACCTGCACTTACTGGGAAATCATTGTTCGCGGGTAATAATTGTAATCAGTGATCCCCATCACTAACGTTGTTCAGCGGGTTATCTGCACCTGTAAGCGACAAAAGCTGGCCTTTTCAGTGTAGCGCACATGCAGCCACGGACATGTAAGGGCATGACACACCAGTTATTGGCCAATCTCATGTGCCAGAGCCTCACGTGTCCCTCTAGTAAGCCGGACTCGGACCGAGGGGCATGACGGAGTCTCGTTCGTTAACGGAATTAAGCTTGCAATGTGTGCATCTGTTCTGTAGCTGGCATGGTTGAGGTTTCCCAGGTGGAGTCGAATTTAACCGTAGGCTCCACTCCTGGTGGTGCCCTTCTGGACATTCCTTTAAGGTTCAGCTTTGCAACCATACTGCCCACGTAAAACAAACACTTTGCCTTCATGAACGCTGTTTGGAGGGTCATGACTCGTGGGAATAACGCCGCCCAATCAGTTAACCTGCTAGAGAGATCCTTCGTTGCTCCCAAGCATGACATCACACTCCCTAGGAAGAAGGTAATGCCACTGTGGCGACCGTACTCCTGGGGGCGACACAAGTGCACTGATGCCCAGCCACTGCTCGATGAATCTGCTGGTACATTGACCCAGACCACTACATTCCCCTCGCACGCTACACGACCTGAATCTGACCCTGATGAAACTCAGGTTACCCTTCCCATATACAGTTCCATCTTACACGGTGACAAAGAGGAAGCTGCAGATGAAAGTGCAGGTTCTGCCCACCCGCCATCAGACACACCACCGTACTATCAGGGGCCCTGTGCCAGTGCCGTCACCAACGAGTGGGCCCCCCCTGCTTGCCCAGGATCACAGCACTTGCAAAGTTGAAATACTGTGCAGTGAGATGGAAGATGGGGACGACGAGGAATCCAGACAAGTACAGGGATTCCCTAGCGAGGAGACTTATTTGATTGTTTTCAATGTTGGGACAGCAATTTTTGGGGAGCACTATACTCTGGAGAATGATAGATGGGGCCCACCATACACTGGAACATTCCAAAGGTGGAGATCAGACACTGGAGCAGCATTTACAGGGCCCATTATACACTAGAGCATTAGAAATGGGGCCCATTATGTTTGGAGCATTATTTGGGCCCATAAGACAGTGGAGCTTCATCCATGGGGACCAACATATACTGTAGCATTATGTGGAGCTCATCATATACTGTTTCAAACATTATATGGGACCAATGATTCTGTATGGAGAAATAGATGGGCCTCGTCATGAGATGTAAAAAGTGGGGTATCTTTCATTGTACTATACCGCTTTTTCTCTGCCGTATCGGAGCATGATGAGTTGTGGTATGTGTTAAAGGGGCGCTCTTTCGCCAAGGGCACATGAAAACCTGCAGCCAGCCCTCCCCCCCCACAACTTTAGCCAAATAACCCCCATTTTTCAGTGCGTAACTTGTATTATGAAGTTAATTAAGGTTGACAAGCTTAAGTAAGAAGAATTGATGCTTTTGGCATTCAAATGGGCACTGTAGGTGTGTTTCCTGTCCTCCTCTCACTGCCGACTTTTATTCCCCATTGACTTACATTGGGTTTCGTGTTTCGGGACGACCCCGACTTTTCCCTATAATCGGACGATCTTGCTCGACCCGACTTTTGGAAAAGTCGGGTTTCACGAAACGAAACGCGACCCTAAAAAAACAAAAGTCGCTCAACTCTACAATTCACCACATCAGCGCCCATTTTGGTCAAATCCGTCAGAGATTTAACAATACCAGAAAAATTACTTATAAATTTACGGTAGAAATTAGCAAAACCAAAAAACTTCTGAAGTGCCTTCAGAGAAGTGGGCTGAACCCAATCATAAATGGCCTGTACCTTGGCCGGGTCCATTTCAATAGCAGACGGGGACAAAATGAATATAAAAAATGAAATTCTCTGTACACCAAAAAGACATTTCGATCCCATAACATATAGAGTATTTTCCCTCAAAATCCGGAACACAGTCCGGACATGTTCCACATGAGAATCCAAATCACGGGAAAAATCAAAATATCATCCAGATAAATGATCAAAAATTTATCCACAAGGTCCAGGAAAATATCGTTCATAAAAGATTGGAAGACGGAAGGGGCATTAGTGAGCCCAAAAGGCATCAGCAGGTACTCAAAATGTCCCACCGGAGTATTAAACGCCGTCTTCCTTTCATCCCCGTGCTTGATGCAAATAAGATTATATGCTCCCCTGAGGTCAAGTTTGGTAAACCAACAAGCACTTTTAACTCTGGAAAATAAATCAGAAATCAGGGGTAACGGGTAGAGTTGAGCGACTTTGGTCGGATCGGGTTTCATGAAACAAAATTTGTTTTAGATGAAACTGGTCGGAGTTTCATCCAAAACCTAACCCCAATGCAAGTCAATGGGAAGTAAAAGTCAGCATTGAGTGGATGGATGTCATCCGCTCAATGCCGACTTTTATTTCCCATTGACTTGCACTGGTGTCGGGTTTCAGACGAAACTCCGACTTTTTTGCCCTAGTCTGACCAGTTTCATCTGAAACAAATTTTGTTTCATGAAATCCGATCCGACCAAAGTCACGTCGCTCAACTCTAGTAACGGGTACTGATATTTAACAGTGATTTTGTTAAGGGACCGATAGTTAATACATGGCCTTAATGAGCCATCTTTTTTGGCCACAAAGAAAAAGCCAGCACCCAAAGGCGAAGATGATAGTCTGATATATCCCTTCTCCAATGATTCCTTGATATAAGATGGCATAGCATCATGTTCAGGTACAGATAAGTTGAAAAGCCGACCCTTGGGAAATTTACAACTGGGCATTAACTCAATTGCGCAGTCATAACTCCTATGAGGAGGCAAAGACGTGGACTTACTCTCACTAAACACATCAGAAAAATCAGCCAAATGGTCAGGAACGTCTTGAGACTGGGGAGAGGTGGACAAAACAGGAGTGTCACTAAGAACACATTGTCAGCCCCAACTCACCACAGACAGAGATTTCCATTCTAAAACAGGATTATGGGTTTGCAACCAAGAAAAACCCAGTACAATAGTATCATGTAAATTGTGCAACACCAAAAATTTACAATTCTCTTGATGATCCGGGGCGACCCGCATTACCACCTGGGTCCAAAACTGGGGTTTATTCTCCGCCAAAGGGGTAGCATCAATCCCCATCAAGGGAATAGGGGTTCTCAGGGGCACCATGGGGAAACCACAACGCTAGGAAAAGTTAAGATCCACCAGATTCAAAGCTGCTCCTGAATCAACAAAAACCTTAGCAGAAAAAGTAGACAAGGAGCAGATCAAGGTAACTGCCAACAGGAACTTAGGCTGTACACTGCCCACCGCAAATGCGTGAGCAAAACGTTTTTCTCATTTAGGGCAGACAGAAATAACATGAGAGGCATACCCACAAAAGAAGCATAACTTATTACGCCTTCTGAAATCTTGACGTTGTGCCCTAGACAAAACCCTATCACATTGCATGGGTTCAGAAGTTTGTTCAAAAGGCAGCACCGCCTCTCGCATACTTTTACGTTCACGTAAACGTCGATCAATTTGAATGGCTAATGACATGGAGTCATTAAGACCAGAGGGGACAGGAAATCACACCATAACATCTTTTATGGTTTCTGCCAAATCCTTCCGAAAGAGAGCTGCTAGGGCATCATCATTCCATTTAGTAAGGACCGCCCACTTTCGGAACTTCTGGCAGTATAACTCCGCAGCATCCTGACCCTGGTTCAATGCCAATAAGGTTTACTCAGCTTGATCAATAGCATTAGGTTCATCAAACAACAACCCCAGGGCCTAAAAAAAACGCATCCACATTAGCCAGAATAGGATCTCCAGACAATTTTAACCTGCTGCACCGAGCTCCCCAATGAAATAGGCTTCAAAGCAAGAAATAGTTTACAGTTATTCTTGAAATTCAAAAATTTTGACCGATCCCCCGAAAACACATCAGGAGTAGGGATCTTTGGTTCTACAGCAGATGATTGAGCGAGATAGGCAGAAATTCCCCGCACTTCAGCAGCGAGCTGCTCAACACAATCGGACAATTGCTTAGTCTCCATTAAAGAAAAAATTCTCCTATGGCCCCAGAGAAAAAAAGGAAAAAATATGTAAAAAAATTCTGAAACTTTTTTTTTTTTTTTTACAATTCTTTCCTTCCTTTGAGTACCCTAGAGTCTGCAGTTAGGCTGGTGATTCTGTTATGAATGGGTCACCGAGGAGGATGGCAGGAAAAGGCTAAGCCACCAGAAGACCGGAGAGGTTGGTAACTAAGCGGATTGCAGACCCCTGATCCTATCCACACAACAAGCAGTAGCCCTAGACACTTCGTCACAGCCGTAGAACTAGCTAAGCCTAAAGACAGAAAGGTGAAATCTAAACTGCCCCTGAGCAGATCCCCAAAGGAATAGACAGCCCCCAAACATATATTGTCGGTGAGACAAGATGAGACGCAAACACAGGCAGAGAACAGACTGAGCAAACGGTGGGGCCCAAGCTGTCTAGACAGGACAGGACAGAAAAGATACTGTCCCATCCAGTAGTCCCAGGTTCCCAATTATCGTCGTCAGGTGGGGAACTTCCATCCACCTGGCCAGCTCCACTACTCTCAGTAAGCACCAGAGGAAGCAGAGGGAGCTTTGGCTCAGAACTCCGAGCAAGAAAATTCACAGCACCTAACCCTAATTCCAACCCTAACCCTAACCCCAATGGAAAAATGAAAACAAATATATTTTCTTTATTTCATTATATTTCCCTAACTAAGGGGGTGATAAAGGGGGGGTTATTTACTATTTTTTATTTTGATCACTGTCATAGAGTTTATCACAGTGATCAAAATGTACGTTCAATGAATGAATGGAATCTGCTGGCTGGCAGATTCGGCGCGTGCACTGCGCATGCGCCTGCCATTTTCTTCCAGGAACAAGATGGCGGTGCCCACCGGAGGATGAAGGAGGGCCCTAGGACCTCTGGGAGGTACCAGGGGGAGATCGGGGAGCCTATTTCTCTCTCCTCTGATGTGCGATTACATCAGAGGAGAGAGAAAGTTAGTTCAAAATCGCGGCTTTTTTTGCAGTTGCCGTTATATGGTTAATAATGGCGATCGCAAAAGCGGGGTGGGTAAAAGCTGACCCAAGTCATGTTCTCTGGAGTCTCGGCTACCCCTGGCAGCCGAGACCCTGGAGAAAATCTGACACTGGGGGGCGCTATACACTTTTTCCACAGCGCCGTTAATTCATGGCGCTGTGGTTTAAGTACCCCTAACGACCGCCGTTAAAAGGCGTATCGGCGGTCGTTAAGGGGTAAAATATTTTCCTGCAAATGAATTTGAGTGCAGCTTGAATATTTCTATTGATTGCAGATTCATCCGGTTCAGCTTGTACCCTGCTCTTTTGATAGCTGTGTGCACAACTTTGTTTTTTCTTCTTCTTCAAACAGAGACTGGACAGACATTTGTCTCAGATGGTTTAATGAATCCTGCACTGCACTGAGCAGGGGATTGGATGCGATGACCCTGAAGGTCCCTTCCAGCAATAACATTCTATGTTTCTATGATATACAGATATGCAAAATCACGGGCTGCTGTGAAGCCCAGGCACAGACAGAATTTCAGAGTAGCTCCATACTGACCCCCCTAGTGGTCTTTCTAGGGTATCAAAACGTCAGAAATGTATGGGGACAGTGCACAAATGACATGAGAACATCATGGGGAACGCCCCTGGAAGCATTTTTGACTCCTAGGTAACTGCTGTGGTCAATGTTGTCAGAGTGTGATGACACTTTTACAGGTGCACAGTTAAACATACAAAAACAAAGCCAAAATGGATTTTACAGGGAAATATGTTAAGGGACATCCTTTCCAGGGTAATAATTTGTATGTAAGGCAAAAGAAATAATTCCCAAAAAATGTTCCTCCACCACTTTGGCTATGTTCACACGTAGCGTTTTTGGTGCGTTTTTCAACGTTACCATTGCTTTCAACCAATAATAATGCATTTACTGAAAAATGTCATTGTAGCATTTAACAAGCTTAGCTGGCTATGTGGTGTGTGACACATCATCAGACACATCTTGTTTCATTTATGAAGGAGTGGCTCTTAAAGTCACAAAGCCTATTTTTATAGGGGCATCAGTCGACATTACTATTCTGAAAGGGCGCTTATAAAACAATGGGTCGCCTATACTGTTAATGCCTATGCGTTGAGTGGCTGGGCTGCCAAAAATTAGGACGTACCTCAATACCCCTTTCACGAGACCTACAGGAGGGCCTCCTGCAAAAATGTTCCCATTAAAAGAAAGTGTGTCTCCCATAGTGTTTGCCTATGCATTGAAACCAAGGGCTGCCTTTCCTCAAAGTTACACGCACCCTAATAACCCTTATAACAGACATCCTGGATGGCCACATGAATCAAAAGTTCCCATTAATTTTCATTTGGTACTGCCATACTGTTAGCTCTGCACTGAATGCAAGGCTCGCCTTGCCACAAAGTTGCATACACCTAAATAATCCTTTGAAATGACGCACTGGATGGCCACAGGAAAACCAAGTTCACATTATTCTTTTGGTACTGCCTTATTGGTAGCATATGCATTGAATGCAAGGCCCGCCCTGCACCAAAGTTACATGCACCTCAATAAGCCTTTGAACCCATGTACTGGATGGCCACAGGAAAACAAAGTTCTTATTGTACATTTTGCTTTTCCGTACTGTTAGCCTATGCATTGAATGCAAGGCCCGCCTTGCCACAAAGTTATACGCACCCCAATTACTCTTTGAACCCACGTACTGGAAGGCCACAGGAAAACCAAGTTCACATAATACTTTTGGCCCTGCCATACTGTTAGCCTATGCATTGAATGCAAGGCCCGCCCTGCACCAAAGTTACATGCACCCCAATAAGCCTTTGATCCCACGTACTGAATGGCCACAGGAAAACCAAGTTCACATTATACATTTTCTTCTTCTATACTTTTAGCCTATGCATTGAATGCAAGGCCCGTCTTGCCACAAAGTTACATGCACCCCAATAACCCTTTGAACCCACGTACTGCATGGCCACAGGAAAACCAAGTTCACTTTATTCTTTTGGCCCTGCCATACTGTTAGCCTACACATTTAATGCAAGGCCTGCCCTGCCAGAAAGTCACATGCACCCCAATAAGCCTTTGAACCCATGAACTGGAAGGCCACAGGAAAACCAAATTCACATTGTTCTTTTGATACTGCCAAACTGTTAACCTATGCAATCAATGCAAGGCCCACCCTGCACCAAGGTTACATGCACGCCAATAAGCCTTTGAACTGACGTACTGGATGGCCACAGGAAAACAAAGTTCACGTTATTCTTTTGGCACTGCCATACTGTTAGCCTATGCATTGAATGCAAGGCCGGCCTTGCCACAAAGTTACACGCACCCCAATAAACCTTTGCACCCACGTACTGGATAGCCACAAGAAAACCAAGTTCACAATATTCATTTGGTTCCTTCATACTGTTAGCCTATGCATTGAATGCAAGGCCTGCCTGCATCAAAGTAACACGCACCCCAACAAGCCTTTCAACAGATGTACTTGAGGGCCTCATGACACAAATGTTCCTATTGCAAGACAGTGTGTCTCCAATAGTGTTTGCCTATGTATTGAATGCAAAGCCTGCCCTGCACCAGTTACAAGTTACATGCATCACAATAACCCTTGGAACAGATGTAGAGGTGGGCCTCCTAAAAACAATGTCCCCATTATTAGGAAGTGGGTCTCCCACAGTGTTTTCTTATGCATTGACCTCAAGGCCTGACAAAAATTAGGAGGCACTTCAATGCCCCTTGAAAGAGACGTGGAGGAAGGCCTCATAAAAAAATGTTCCCATTATAAAGTAGCAGGTCTCCTTTACTTGGAATACCCATACACTAAGTGTATGGGCTGACAAACATTTCCCCCTGTGGAGTACATATTTTATTAAAAATTTGGGACGGGCATCATAAACATCCTTTCAACAAACTAGAGTGGCCGTAGCAGCACTCAACACGGTCACCTTTGTGTTCTAGTGGATGTTGTCTGGTGGATGATTAGGATGAGAAGGAGGAGGATGACACCAAATAGCCAAAATCAGGAAGCGTATACCCATGTTTGGGTGTGAAGAGGGCCATGGGAATACACCTCCCAAAAAATACACTGTGTTGGAGGTTAGGTTTCACTGTCATCATTCGGTGGTGTAGAGATGTGGCGCCCCCAGGAGTATGGTCGCCACAGTGGCTCTGCCTTCCTCCAGGGGAGGGTAATGCCAGGCTTGGAGGCAACGATGGGTCTCTCTCGCAGTCCATCTATGCATGCAACACAGTTCCACTCCAGGTCAGCAGGGGGAACTCTGAACCGGGTTAAAGGGGAGGAGTGCTCTCTGAGGGCCAAGAGGAAGGGGTGGTTAGTTAGTTAGTCTGCGGAGGGTGAAGTGTGCAGACGTGTGGAAGAAGCGCTGAGATAGAGCGGAGAGGAGGAGCTCATCTCTGGCGAAAGCGCATGAACTGGAGCCTGGTGTCCACGGTTGTATGGATACTAACAGTCCTGCAACAGACACCAGAGGAGTAGGAGGCTGTAAATGCCCTACTCCCATCTAAGACTTGAGGGCACAACAGCAGCTTGGATAGTGAGCCGGGACTCAGGAGAGAGGAGTCCCTGAGAGAGGCTACAGCTGTCTGCCGTGCAAGTGAGGTTCTTGAGAACATCTGTCCGGAGGAACTCCAGTGTAACTAAGTACTGGGAGTACTTCATTCGAATAAGCGCTAGTAGGAGACTGCACATCCCATCTGCTGAGTGAGAATCCCTGAATTGCTTCCAGGCTAGCCTGCTCAATACCATCTGTAATCAGGACCCTGGACTGCAGTTACCAAGTAAAGGTACAGAAATTGCACCCCTCTGTGTCTTGTCTGCTTCCTACCTTTCTGGCACCGCTACATCCCCGTGCCAACCACATCTACACTGCCTTGGGACTATAGCTTCACCTGTGGGGAGCTTTTACATCTTTGCTGCACCATACCATCAGTCCCAACGGATCTGCATGCAGCGTCGGCTTAACACCTCACTTGCCAAGCACCACAGGTGGCGTCACGAACTATTCATCTAACTACATTCCACCATTCACATCTTCCTATTACTTGGGCACCCAGGGCCACGGTCCGGGTCACCGCTGCTGTGACACATCCCACTGATACCGGCCCGGTACTGAGTACCCCGCAGCCCTGGGAGCGTGACCCAGACACGTCTAGCCCAATCCAGCCCTTGTTCATATTTATATAAAAGTCAGCCTGTCTGCATTTTCAGTTGACAGGCAAATGCGCTTATCAGTTATAATTCCACCAGCAGCACTATAAACCCGCTCTGACAAAACGCTAGCGGCAGGGCAGGCCAGGACCTCCAAGGCATAGAGAGCCAGTTCTCATGTCACGTGTCCAGCTTGAATACCCAATAATTAAAAGGCACAGAGGAATCACAGAGGATGTTGGTACGGTCAGCAAGGTACTCCCTCAGCATCTTCCAAAACATTCCATTCCTTGTGACATTACCCCGCACCTCTTGGCCAGGGCGATGGGAGGGTCTGAGAAAACTCTCCCACAACTTTGCCAGTGTTCCCCTGCCTCTGCTGGATTGGAGTCGTGTCTCTCTCGCCTGTACTCATTGGTTGTCCAACAAACTGTGACGTCTTCCTCCGGCCGGGGCAGCTCTGTAGCGTGATTCAACACTGATCAACTACCTACAATAATTCCTTCAACTGAAATTAGTTTTCTTGAAGTCTATCGGTGGATCTAAGGACGGCAATTGTTCCACAGGACCTTCACCGCACAGTGTTACATTAAGTGAGGAAATCAGCATAAATTTTAGAGCATCTTCACCGCACAAGTGTTACAATTTATTGTGGAAATCAGCATAATTTTAGAGGATCTTCACCACACAAGTGATACAATTAAGCTTGGAAGTCAGCTCGGATTTGCAGGACCCTCACTGCACAGCGTTACAACAAGGTAACTGACCTTTTCATTGAATAGAGTAATATTTTATGACTTCACAAAAAATATTTACTATTTTAAATAGGGTTTGATTATTCATATAATTTACTATTTATTTATTCAAACCTGAAAATCAGCACAAATGGAGAAAAAAAGGTGTCTGGTGTCTGCTTTGGAATAAAATTAAGGTGCCAAAAAAAATTATTCGTAGCCCCTGACACTTGGAGCTAAGTATATACAGTATGTAATAGACAGCAGCAGCAGACAGTAATGCACCCTTTAGATGTTTTCAATGATATCTGTATACCCACATACAGCGCCTGAATGCCTTCCACTGATGTGTATATATGCACATACACTCCCTGCCTACCTGGCACTGCAATCTATATACCCTGTAATTAGTCCTTAGAAGGATTGTTAGTTTAGCTGGATATGTGGATTCAATGATGGTATACCCACACTAACTAATAGAAGCACTTATCTTTCAGTATCTCAGCAGCAGCTCTCCCTGCACTGTCTGATTCCGGACATGATTGTGAAGAGCAGGGCGGCGGCAGGTCTCCTGATGCTGTGCGGCTAGCCAATCACTGTAATACCACAACAAAGATGGCTGTGGCATTACAGTGCATGGCAGACAATCCCTGCATGTTGATTAGCGCTCTAAAATTGCATGTCAGAGATACGAGCTCCCGCCGAATAATACTGGAAATGCTCGGTGCTCACCGAGTACCGTGAGTATAGTGATACTCGGGTGAGTACCAAGTAGTGGCGATCATGTTCACTCATCACTACATAGCTATTCACATTTCCATATATAGATTCTGGCCTCTCGCACTGCCCATGCCAACCAGTACATGAGGAAATAGCATGTAGCTATGCTCAAATATTTCAGCAGCCATGCTCACAAGAAGGCAACAGTGGGAAAATGCAATTACTGTTGCAAGAGCTGGATGATGATGAGATACAATTGGTGTTGTTATGTCACTAAATCAGGAGGAGGTCCAGGGTGCAGTAGTAATGAGAAGAATAAACAAGGAGCGCAAAAAGTGTGAAACCTGGCGATTAAGTGGATTATCAAACAAGGGCCAAGTGGCCATTCACCTAAGGCCACTCACCTAGAGGTGTTGTGCACCCCTGCACAACCCCAGTTTGCGCATGAAGGGATGGTCCCTGAGGACCTTTGGAGACTGCCACGCACCGCCGCTGCTGGCCAGCACTTCCAGGTTCTGATCCCATGATCAGGGAACAGGATACAATCACCACAGATCCATAAGCTGGAAAATGTGGATCCAGCATTGCCTGGACACTGCAGGTCCTTAAGCTTCTCAATGGAATTGACTATGTTCGTAGCTGCTCCTGCTACAAACCTCAGGAGGAGGGATATGGAATCATGAAGGAGAAAAAATTGTAGCAGTCTGTGAAGCCCTGAGATAAGGGATCATTAAAGGGACAGCAATCTGATTAACAAACCTTTATTAACCCTTCGATATCCATGACATGTTTCGATAGCATAACACTATCTTCATCAGGTGGGACAAAGGGAATAAACAAGGAAATGATATATTTATAGGGGAGGTACATAAGGCATTGGTTAAGAGTCATGACCTCAAAACACCCTTCATATGCCAATTAAAAACAGAAACAAATATAAATGTGAAATGAGATAGAAAAATTATATATAAATGACATATAAAAAATGAGAAACACCGTAAAATGGAAAACAGAATAAGTAAAAACTGAAGAATAAAAAAAAGTATCATGATGAGATTTTAAAAACTAAATATTCAAAAGCACATAACTAAAAATAATAACATAAAAAATCATGAAATACTGCATAAGCAGCAAAATAAATATGTCATTTTATAAATATTTTAATAAATAATATAAAAAATATTAAACGTCACTGGTCACCTATTATATGAGGACTAGCTATGAACCCATTCTCACCCCCCTATCCTGGTTTGCATGGTACCTCTCATCCCCCTATCCTGGTATGCATGGTCCCCTCATCCCCCAATCCTGGTATGCATGGTCCCCTCACCCCCCTATCCTGGTATGCATCATCTCCTCACCCCCCCATCCTGGTATGCATGGTACCCCTCATCCCCCCATCCTGGTATGCATGGTACCCCTCACCCCCCATTCCTGGTATGCATGGCCCCCTCACCCTTCAATCCTGGTATGCATGGCCCCCTCACCCCCCTATCCTGGTATGCATGGTACCCCTCATCTCCCAATCCTGGTA
Source organism: Dendrobates tinctorius (assembly GCF_039654945.1). Lineage (NCBI taxonomy): Eukaryota > Metazoa > Chordata > Amphibia > Anura > Dendrobatidae > Dendrobates > Dendrobates tinctorius. Next base: position 11,007,970 of record NW_027361705.1, on the reverse strand, counting down.
TGCATGGTCCCCCTCATCCCCCAATCCTGGTATGCATGGTACCCCTCATCCCCCCATACTGGTATGCATGGTCCCATCACCCCAGCTATCCTGGCATGCATGGTCTCCTCACCCCCCTATCCTGGTATGCATGGTACCCCTCATCCCCCAATCCTGGTATGCATGGTCCCACTCATCCCCCAATACTGGTATACATGGTCTCCTCACTCCCTCTATCCTGGTATGCATGGTCCCCCTCACCCCCCAATCCTGGTATGCATGGCCCCTTCACCCTCCAATCCTGGTATGCATGGCCCCCTCACCCCCAATCCTGGTATGCATGGTCCTCTCACCCCCCTATCCTGGTATGCATGGTCCTCTCACCCCCTATCCTGGTATGCATGGTCCTCTCACCCCCTATCCTGGTATGTATGATCCTCTCACCCCCCCTATCCTGGTATGCATGGTCCTCTCACCCCCCCTATCCTACTTTGCATGGTCCTCTCACCCCCTATCCTGGTATGCATGGTCCTCTCACCCCTCCAATCCTGGTATGCATGGTACCCCTCATCCCCAATCCTGGTATGCATGGCCCCCTCACCCCCCAATCCTGATATGCATGGCCCCCTCACCCGCCTATCCTGGTATGCATGGTCCTCTCACCTCCCCTATCGTGGTTTGCATGGTCCCCTCACTCCTATTAAAAGTACAAAAAAAACACAAAAAAAAACCATTTATACTCACCCTTCTTTCGTGTGCTCCAGCGCTGTTCTGCTGAAGGCCGGGGCAGGAGTGCGGCCTGAATCGCGCATGCCCATAGCGCTGTCTAGCGCCATATTGCTGAAGACACACTGCAAGCCCTGCACTCCAGCCCTGGTCTCTGGGTGAAGAGAAGCGGCACGGCAACGCTCCTCCCGGACAGGTAAGTATGTATGTATGGCATCGGACATGCCGGTATACAGTGTGTACGGTACCGCCATCTCCGGCGCCATACACACTCCTCACCGCTGGCTGCCTCACTCTGTCTGGAGCCAGACTGCACAGGCGCGTCGCGCTTGCGCAGTCTATAGAGGCTTCAGACAGAGGGACGCTCCCCTGGTTATATTATAGATTCCCAGCCAGTCTCCCATGCTAATACTTGCCAGCCTAAAGCTGCATTGCATTGCTAATAGTTGATTCTATTTTGCTAATACATGAGCCTTGTGTAAGTGACTTCTGTTTTGTAAAAGCATCACGTAGCAATTTTTTGGGGTAACCTTTCTGTAAAAAAAAGTTTTCTCATCGTTTTTGATTCTTCATAAAAGTCCAAATCCCTATGGCAATTCTTACGCACCCTCCTTTACTGGCCATAGGGAGCATTGGTGATCCATTGGGAGAGGTGTCCACTATCAAACCTTAGATAGCTGTTGACATCTACAGGTTTGAAGTAGGTAGATGTGAACACCCTCCCCTAATCATCAAAACTAATCGTCAGGTCAAGGTACTGGAGGACGGTTTCAGACAGAGTTGCTGTAAAATTTAACCCCCAAGTATTAGAGTTTATCAACGAATTCAAGGGCTCCCTCTTTAGTGCCTTTTCCACAGGATAAAGAAAGCATCTATGTAGCGGCGGTAATAAGCCACATGATCCATAGAAAAGAGGTACTGCGCAATGAAGACGGACTCGAAAACTCACATGAACAGGTTTGCGCAACTGGGGGTGAATCTCGTTTCCATTGCACAGCCCCTTACCTGGCGATAGACTGATCCTTCAAAGAGAACTGCCCCCTTTGACAGGTTGTTTATTCTTGACTTTGGATGGTTATACATTAATATACCACACAACTTAGGGTTGAAAGCGATTGACCATTATTTGATGACAGACGGAACTATCAACCAGGTGCAAAAGAATTTTTTGAAAGTGGTCATTCTATTCATTTTAAGCAAAAATGTTTTTACCTTTGAAGGATCAGTCTATCGCCAGTTGCTGCATATATAAAGTTGCTGCAGCTACAGTATGTGCATCATTTTATGTGTTCCTCTTTACTGTCTTTCATAGTTTTGAGGTATGTACATGTGCACAAGTTTCAAAAAGAGCAACTTCCTTAACCAGTTTCATAAAAGTGGCATAAGAACTGTATACCTAAACTGGAGCATAATTTTAATCAGTTACTACTATTACCATTTGCAGTATGAGGCTTTATATTTATTCAAACTTCTGTGGCTCTCTGTTATGAATTGTACAATGCTACATTGATTAGTGATGACTAGAGTTGAGCGAAACGGGTCGAAAAATTTCAAAAGTCGCCAACTTTTGGCAAAGTCGGGTTTCATGAAACGAAACTCGACCCTAGGATGAGGTCGGCCACGAGGTCGGCGACTTAAGCGCCAAAGTCGCGTTTCAAAAGTTTGTTTTGCGCTCTTTTTCAGCCAATCAGGATCCACGGACACTGTGGGCAACGTGATGATATAGGCAGGAGTCACCACCATCTTTCAGAAGGGCATGCAAGTGATTGGCTTGCTTTGGTGGGCGTCACAGGGGGTATAAAAGGGAGTGCACGCCGACCGTCATGTTACTCATGCTGATCTCAGAATAGGGAGAGCTGCTGCTGCTGCTGATTTTGTAGGGAGAGCATTAGGCAGGGAAGAAGACACCAAAAACTGCTTCTGCTGCTAGCGATTTTGCCTGTACAACACACCAGTCACTGTGTGTGCAGTGCAAGTGGAGGCTATATTTTGCTGGATCAGCGGTGTTGGTTGTTAGGCTGCCTTCTAAGGCTTCCTGACGGCTGCATTGCTGTTTACCCACTGCTCTGCAAACTGCTTTTTTAAAAGCAATCCTAATTTTTATTTTTTTGTCCTGGTGAGGTACTGAGCGTGCATTTTTTCACACCACACAGCGGTGCACACTCCTCACACAGTACCGTGTAACGGCTGTTATCACAGCCACATTGAAGCTATCTGTGTGTCACTCTGTAAGGATAAGTCGAGGACATGTTCCGTTCTTACAGACCTGCACTTTCTAGTTTTGTCTAGTTTTAAAACAGTTAAATATATTTGCTGTTTGATCACATTCAAAACTATAGAGAGACAGCGTGTGTCAGTCTGTATACTTAAAAAACACGGAGCTTGACAATTTTACGTACACCGGATAGCCATGTACGTGCACGCTCCTCTCTCAGTACCGTGTAACGGCTGTTATCACGGCCACAGTGAAGCTATCTGTGCGTCGCTCTGTAATGATAAGTCGAGGACATGTTCCATTCTTACAGACCTGCACCTTCTAGTTTTGTCTAGTTTTCAAACAGTTAAATATATTTGCTGTTTGATCACATTCAAAACTATAGAGAGACAGCGTGTGTCAGTCCGTATACTTAAAAAACACGGAGCTTGACAATTTTACGTACACCGGACAGCCGTGTACGTGCACGCTCCTCTCTCAGTACCGTGTAATGGCTGTTATCACGGCCACAGTGAAGCTATCTGTGTGTCGCTCTGTAAGGATAAGTCGAGGACTTGTTCCGTTCTTACAGACCAACACTCTAGGGAGATTCCTATTCTGCCCAATTCTATATACACCTTGTAGTTTGTCATACACTAGCCAATTTCTGCCTGTGACATAGCGCTGTGATATTCACTGGGCCTCACACAATCCAAAAGTGTCCAGTGTCCACAAGTGTGTGCAGAAATTCAAAATCTCTGTTATCCTCTAGTGACATTTTTCACACCTGCGACATCGAGCCTGTGACATAGCGCTGTGATATTCAGTGGGCCTCACACGATCCAAAAGTGTCCAGTGTCCACAAGTGTGTGCAGAAATTCAAAATCTCCGTTATCCTCTAGTGACATTTTTCACACCTGCGACATCGAGCCTGTGACATAGCGCTGTGATATTCAGTGGGCCTCACACAATCCAAAAGTGTCCAATGTCCACAAGTGTGTGCAGAAATTCAAAATCTCTGTTATCCTCTAGTGACATTTTTCACACCTGCGACATTGAGCCTGTGACATAGCGCTGTGATATTCAGTGGGCCTCACACAATCCAAAAGTGTTCAGTGTCCACAAGTGTGTGCAGAAATTCAAAATCTCCGTTATCCTCTAGTGACATTTTTCACACCTGTGACATCAAGCCTGTGACATAGCGCAGTGATATTCAGTGGGCCTCACACAATCCAAAAGTGTCCAGTGTCCACAAGTGTGTGCTGAAATTCAAAATCTCTGTTATCCTCTAGTGACATTTTTCGCACCTGCGACATCGAGCCTGTGACTAAGCGCTGTGATATTCAGTGGGCCTCACACAATCCAAAAGTGTCCAGTGTCCACAAGTGTGTGCAGAAATTCAAAATCTCCCCTGTCCTATAGACACCTTGTACCTTGTTTTACATTACTATATAGTTTGTTGGATTTTGTCTACATTTCTACCAAAAATGAAGAAGGCTGGTGGAAGAGGCCGTGGAATTGGGCGGGAGTTGGCAGCTGGTAATGATGGTGTTGGTGGTGGATCTGATGGTAGTGGCAAAAGCAAAATAGGACCGAATGCAGGAGGTGTTGAGCCTGCGTCATCATCTGGCTCCACAAGGCCTCGAAGGCTTAGTTTTCTGTTATGAATGAGTCACCGTAGGAGGCAAAAGCAGAAGTACAAGCTAAGTCTAGAAAACCAGAGAAGTTGGCAACTATCAGATTGCAGACCCCTGAACCTATCAACACAACTAGCAGTAGCCGTGGGGGGTTCCTATGATGCCCTAGACCCCTCGATCACAGCCGGAGAAATACATAGGCCTAAAGAAAGAAAGGGGAAATCTAAACTGCCCCAGAGCAGACCCCAAAGCAATAGGCAGCCCCCAACATATAATGACGGTGAAGCAAGATGAAAATACTAACACAGACAGAAAGATAGACTGAGCAAAGATGGGGCCCCAAAACTACCTAGATAGGAAAGGACAGGAAGACTGCTGTCTGCAATCTGCCAAAACCCTATCAAAGACATAAGCCAACCAGCTGATATGAAAAAGGCCCTGAAGCAGCTAGGCTTCAAAAACTGAATCAGCACTCAGGTATTTTCAGAAGACAGAGCTAAATGAATTCAGCACACCCCAGCAGGGAATGGCAGAAATCCAGAAAAACAAAGCAAAAACAAAGTCAAAGTGCAAAAGCAAAAGGCCGAGCAGCAAACTTAGCTTTGGAGGAGCAGGAATTCAGACTGGTCTCCAAGGATCCCACAGAGAAATCACCTGCAGGGCAGAAGGGCGTCGACAGCCTTATATCGAGTCCGTAACTCCACTCAGCCAGTCCTCATCATCAGCCTCAGGTGTTTGACAATCAGGCTCACTACCTTTGTTTACCAGAAGAGGGAGTTCCTCGGGCCTCAGTAATGAAGGGGAAAATGAACTCACAACAGTACCTCCCCCTTGAGGAGGGGTCACCGAACCCTCAAGTACGCCACCAGGGCGATCAGGGTGAGCCTGATGAAAGGCACGCACCAATCGTTTGGCATGAATATCAGAGGCAGAGACCCAGGAATTATCCTCCTGACCATAACCCTTCCACTTAACCAAATACTGGAGTCTCCGTCTAGCCAGACGGGAATCCAGTACTTTCTCTACCTCATACTCCATGTTACCTTCAACCAATACAGGGTCTGGAGGTGCCACCCCCGGAACAACAGTTTCAACAAACCTCTTCAACAAAGATTTATGGAACACATTATGGATTTTAAATGTGACAGGAAGAGCCAAACGAAAAGAGACCGGATTAATAATCTCCACAATCTTGTAAGGTCCAATAAATCTAGGCTTAAACTTAGGAGAAGCCACCTTCAAAGCAATATTTTTTGATGATAACCACACCATATCACCAACCTTAAACTGGGGACCAATGGTCCTATGTCGGTTGGAAAACCGCTGGGCCTTCTCCTGGGAGAGAGATAACTTATCCACCACTTGGTCCCAGATCTGGTGCATTCTCTCCACCACAGTGTCAACACCTGGGCAGGCAGAGGGCTCCACCTGCCCTGAAGAAAATCGTGGATGAAACCCAAAGTTACAAAAAAAAGGTGACATCAAAGTGGCAGAACTAGCTCTATTATTCAAAGCAAATTCGGCCAAGGGCAAAAATGAAACCCAATCATCCTGATCAGCAGAAATGAAACATCTCAAATATGACTCCAAGGTCTGGTTTGTTCTCTCTGTCTGCCCATTGGTCTGAGGGTGAAAAGCAGAGGAGAAGGACAACTGAATTCCCAGCCTGGAACAGAAAGTTCTCCAAAATCTAGACACAAACTGGACTCCTCTGTCAGATACAATGTTCTCAGGAATCCCGTGCAAACGAACCACCTGTTGTAAAAACAGGGGCACCAACTCAGAGGAAGACGGCAACTTAGGGAGTGGTACAAGATGAACCATCTTAGAGAACCTATCACAAATCACCCAAATAACAGTCATCCTCTGAGAGACAGGCATATCAGAGATGAAATCCATTGAAATATGGGTCCATGGCCTCTTGGGGACAGGCAAAGGCATCAACAACCCACTAGAGCGAGAACACGATTTAGACCGGGAGCACGTCCCACAGGACTGCACAAAATTCCTGACATCACGAGACAAGGAGGGCCACCAAAAAAACTGACTCACCAGATCTCTAGTACCAAAAATACCTGGATGACCAGCCAAAGCAGAGCAATGAACTTCAGACATCACTCTCTTCTTCCACTGGTCAGGAACATACAACTTTCCACTGGGACAACGCTCAGGTTTGTCCTCCTGGAACTCTTCCAGAGCACGTCTCAAATCGGGCGAGATGGCAGAAAGAACTACCCCTTCGCCTAAGATGGTAGCAGGCTTGGTCACCACAGGAGAATCAGCAAGGAAGCTCCTAGAGAGGGCGTCTGCCTTGACATTCTTTGTTCCAGGAAGAAAAGAAGCCACAAAATCAAAACGTGTAAAAAACAAGGTCCACCTAGCCTGTCTAGGGTTCAAGCGCTTAGCCGACTCTAGGTAAATCAAATTCTTGTGGTCAGTGAGGACCACGACTTGATGCTTAGCTCCCTCCAACCAATGTCTCCACTCCTCAAATGCCCATTTCATGGCCAACAGTTCCCTATTCCCCACATCATAGTTACGCTCAGATGGAGAGAACTTTCGGGAAAAGAAAGCACAGGGATTCATTTTAGATGTTACAGGATCCTTTTGGGACAAAACAGCTCCTGCACCAATCTCAGAAGCATCCACCTCTACCTGGAATGGAAGTGAGACATCAGGTTGCCGCAAAACCGGGGTGGAGGTGAATCCTCGCTTCAACTCCTGAAAGGAAGAAACAGCCTCCGGAGACCAATTTAACACATCAGCACCCTTTTTAGTCAAATCAGTCAATGGCTTGGCAATACTAGAAAATTTTGCTATAAATTTCCGATAAAAATTAGCAAAACCCAAAAACTTCTGGAGGGCCTTCAAAGAAGTGGACTGAACCCAATCGTGAATGGCCTGTACCTTGGCCGGGTCCATTTCAATAGTTGACGGGGACCAAATAAATCCCAAAAAAGAAACCCTCTGTACTCCAAAAAGGCATTTAGATCCCTTGACATACAGGGAATTCTCCCTCAAGATCCGGAACACAGTCCGAATATGTTCCACATGAGAATCCCAATCCTTGGAGAAGATCAAAATATCATCCAGATAGATAATCAAAAATTTATCGACAAAATCTCGGAAAATATCGTTCATGAAGCACTAGAAGACAGAAGGGGCATTAGTGAGCCCAAAAGGCATCACCAGGTACTCAAAATGTCCCACCGGAGTATTAAACGCCGTCTTCCATTCATCCCCATGCTTAATGCGAATAAGATTATACGCCCCCCTGAGGTCAAGCTTGGTAAACCAGCAAGCACCTTTAACTCTGGAGAATAGATCAGAAATCAGGGGTAACGGATACTGATATTTAACAGTAATTTTGTTGAGGGCACGATAATCAATACAAGGTCTTAATGATCCATCCTTTTTGGCTACAAAAAAAAAAACCGGCACCCAAGGGTGACGAGGATGGTCTAATATGACCCTTCTCCAACGCCTCCTTAATATAGGATCGCATAGCCTCGTGCTCGGGTACAGATAAATTGAAGAGCCGACCCTTGGGAAATTTACACCCCGGGCTCAGTTCAATTGTACAGTCATAACTCCTATGAGGAGGCAGAGACGCAGACTCATTCTCACTAAATACATCATAAAAGTTCGCCAAATAATCAGGAACATCATGCGACTGAGGAGAGGTGGAAAACACCGGAGCCTCACTAAAGGCACACCGACAACCCCAACTCACCACAGACACAGATTTCCAATCCAAAACTGGATTATGAATCTGTAACCAGGGAAACCCCAGAACAACAGTATCATGCAGATTATCCAAGAAGTATCATTTCTCCTTGCGGAGAATGACATGCTAAGCATGTCGAGGTGAGGAGACTTAAAGCCGCAATGCTCCTCTGGGAAATATGCTAATTATGCAAATTGTCTCTTCAGAGAGGAAGAGGACTAGAACTCTAGTGCCACCTATTGGAGGTAGCAATCCTAAAAGTCAATGTTGATCCTTTAACGAGCCTAGTTACATGACTTAGGATAAAAGCCAAGCCAGAATCTCCATTTGCAGACACTGTGTTTCGGGGTACTGCCCCTCATCAGTGCAAAGTGGGAGAAGATCTGGTTTGGCTGTGAGAGAGGCGTCTGACCGATATCCAAGAAGTATCATTTCTCTCACAGCCAAACCAGATCTTCTCCCACTTTGCACTGATGAGGGGCAGTACCCCGAAACACAGTGTCTGCAAATGGAGATTCTGGCTTGGCTTTTATCCTAAGTCATGTAACTAGGCTCGCTAAAGGGTCAACATTGACTTTTAGGATTGCTACCTCCAATAGGTGGCACTAGAGTTCTAGTCCTCTTCCTCTCTGAAGAGACAATTTGCATAACATGCAGATTATGCAACACCAAAAATCTGCAATTTTCTTGATGGTCTGGGGCGACCCGCATTACCATCTGGGTCCAAAACTGGGGTTTATTTTTAGCCAAAGGAGTAGCATCAATTCCCCTCAAAGGGATAGGCGTCTGCAGAGGTGTCATCGGAAATCCACAACGTTTAGCAAAATCCAAGTCCATTAGGTTTAGGGCTGCTCCCGAATCCACAAACGCCTTGGCGGAAAATGTGGACAGGGAGCAGATCAGAGTAATAGCCAGAAGAAACTTAGGTTGAACACCACCAACAGAAAACGTGTGTGCAAAGCGTTTCTCTCGTTTGGGACAGACAGAGATAATATGCGAGGCATCTCCACAGAAAAAACACAACTTATTACGCCTTCTGAACTCCTGACGCTGCTCTCTGGAAAAAACTCTATCACATTGCATAGGTTCAGACATTTGTTCAACAGGTGGCAACAACTCTCGTACAGCTTTGCGTTCGCGCAAACGCCGATCAACCTGAATGGCTAATGACATAGAATCGTCAAGACCAGAGGGAACAGGAAATCCCACCATAGTATCTTTTACGACTTCTGACAACCCCTTCCGAAAGAGAGCAGCCAAGGCATTATCATTCCAGGTAGTAAGTACTGCCCACTTTCGGAATTTTTGACAGTACAATTCTGCATAATCACGACCCTGGCTCAATGCCAGAAGGGTCTTTTCGGCCTGATCAATGGCATTAGGTTCGTCATACAACAACCCCAAAGCTTGAAAGAATGCGTTCACATTAGTCAGAATAGGATCGTCTGGTTTCAAAGAAAACGCCCAATCCTGGGGATCGCCATGCAGCAAAGAGATGACAATTTTAACCTGCTGAGCGGAGCTCCCTGACGAGTTAGGCTTCAAGGCAAAAAATAATTTACAATTATTTTTGAAATTCAAAAATTTAGACCGATCCCCAAAAAATACATCAGGTGTAGGAATCTTTGGTTCAGCAGCATGTGAATGAGCAAGGTAGGCGGAAATTCCCCGCACTTCCGCAGCGAGCTGCTCCACACAATCAGACAATTGCTTTATCTCCATTGAGAGGAAAAAAAATTCCCCCTACGGCCTCAGAGATATAGAGGAAAAAATATACACACTTTTTTTTTTTTTTTTTTTTACAATTCTTTCCTGCTATTGAGTACCCTAGAATCTGCGGTATGGCGGGTGATTCTGTTATGAATGAGTCACCGTAGGAGGCAAAAGCAGAAGTACAAGCTAAGTCCAGAAAACCAGAGAAGTTGGCAACTATCAGATTGCAGACCCCTGAACCTATCAACACAACTAGCAGTAGCCATGGGGGGTTCCTTCGATGCCCTAGACCCCTCGATCACAGCCGGAGAAATACATAGGCCTAAAGAAAGAAAGGGGAAATCTAAACTGCCCCAGAGCAGACCCCAAAGCAATAGGCAGCCCCCAACATATAATGACGGTGAAGCAAGATGAAAATACTAACACAGACAGAAAGATAGACTGAGCAAAGATGGGGCCCCAAAACTACCTAGATAGGAAAGGACAGGAAGGCTGCTGTCTGCAATCTGCCAAAACCCTATCAAAGACATAAGCCAACCAGCTGATATGAAAAAGGCCCTGAAGCAGCTAGGCTTCAAAAACTGAATCAGCACTCAGGTATTTTCAGAAGACAGAGCTAAATGAATTCAGCACACCCCAGCAGGGAATGGCAGAAATCCAGAAAAACAAAGCAAAAACAAAGTCAAAGTGCAAAAGCAAAAGGCCGAGCAGCAAACTTAGCTTTGGAGGAGCAGGAATTCAGACTGGTCTCCAAGGATCCCACAGAGAAATCACCCGCAGGGCAGAAGGGCGTCGACAGCCTTATATCCAGTCCGTAACTCCACTCAGCCAGTCCTCATCATCAGCCTCAGGTGTTTGACAATCAGGCTCACTACCTTTGTTTACCAGAAGAGGGAGTTCCTCGGGCCTCAGTAATGAAGGGGAAAATGAACTCACAACAGTACCTCCCCCTTGAGGAGGGGTCACCGAACCCTCAACTACGCCACCAGGGCGATCAGGGTGAGCCTGATGAAAGGCACGCACCAATCGTTTGGCATGAATATCAGAGGCAGAGACCCAGGAATTATCCTCCTGACCATAACCCTTCCACTTAACCAAATACTGGAGTCTCCGTCTAGCCAGACGGGAATCCAGTACTTTCTCTACCTCATACTCCATGTTACCTTCAACCAATACAGGGTCTGGAGGTGCCACCCCCGGAACAACAGGTTCAACAAACCTCTTCAACAAAGATTTATGGAACACATTATGGATTTTAAATGTGACAGGAAGAGCCAAACGAAAAGCGACCGGATTAATAATCTCCACAATCTTGTAAGGTCCAATAAATCTAGGCTTAAACTTAGGAGAAGCCACCTTCAAAGCAATATTTTTTGATGATAACCACACCATATCACCAACCTTAAACTGGGGACCAATGGTCCTATGTCGGTTGGAAAACCGCTGGGCCTTCTCCTGGGAGAGAGATAACTTATCCACCACTTGGTCCCAGATCTGGTGCATTCTCTTCACCACAGTGTCAACACCTGGGCAGGCAGAGGGCTCCACCTGCCCTGAAGAAAATCGTGGATGAAACCCAAAGTTACAAAAAAAAGGTGACATCAAAGTGGCAGAACTAGCTCTATTATTCAAAGCAAATTCGGCCAAGGGCAAAAATGAAACCCAATCATCCTGATCAGCAGAAATGAAACATCTCAAATATGACTCCAAGGTCTGGTTTGTTCTCTCTGTCTGCCCATTGGTCTGAGGGTGAAAAGCAGAGGAGAAGGACAACTGAATTCCCAGCCTGGAACAGAAAGTTCTCCAAAATCTAGACACAAACTGGACTCCTCTGTCAGATACAATGTTCTCAGGAATCCCGTGCAAACGAACCACCTGTTGTAAAAACAGGGGCACCAACTCAGAGGAAGACGGCAACTTAGGGAGTGGTACAAGATGAACCATCTTAGAGAACCTATCACAAATCACCCAAATAACAGTCATCCTCTGAGAGACAGGCATATCAGAGATGAAATCCATTGAAATATGGGTCCATGGCCTCTTGGGGACAGGCAAAGGCATCAACAACCCACTAGAGCGAGAACACGATTTAGACCGGGAGCACGTCCCACAGGACTGCATAAAATTCCTGACATCACGAGACAAGGAGGGCCACCAAAAAAACTGACTCACCAGATCTCTAGTACCAAAAATACCTGGATGACCAGCCAAAGCAGAGCAATGAACTTCAGACATCACTCTCTTCTTCCACTGGTCAGGAACATACAACTTTCCACTGGGACAACGCTCAGGTTTGTCCTCCTGGAACTCTTCCAGAGCACGTCTCAAATCGGGCGAGATGGCAGAAAGAACTACCCCTTCGCCTAAGATGGTAGCAGGCTTGGTCACCACAGGAGAATCAGCAAGGAAGCTCCTAGAGAGGGCGTCTGCCTTGACATTCTTTGTTCCAGGAAGAAAAGAAGCCACAAAATCAAAACGTGTAAAAAACAAGGTCCACCTAGCCTGTCTAGGGTTCAAGCGCTTAGCCGACTCTAGGTAAATCAAATTCTTGTGGTCAGTGAGGACCACGACTTGATGCTTAGCTCCCTCCAACCAATGTCTCCACTCCTCAAATGCCCATTTCATGGCCAACAGTTCCCTATTCCCCACATCATAGTTACGCTCAGATGGAGAGAACTTTCGGGAAAAGAAAGCACAGGGATTCATTTTAGATGTTACAGGATCCTTTTGGGACAAAACAGCTCCTGCACCAATCTCAGAAGCATCCACCTCTACCTGGAATGGAAGTGAGACATCAGGTTGCCGCAAAACCGGGGTGGAGGTGAATCCTCGCTTCAACTCCTGAAAGGAAGAAACAGCCTCCGGAGACCAATTTAACACATCAGCACCCTTTTTAGTCAAATCAGTCAATGGCTTGGCAATACTAGAAAATTTTGCTATAAATTTCCGATAAAAATTAGCAAAACCCAAAAACTTCTGGAGGGCCTTCAAAGAAGTGGACTGAACCCAATCGTGAATGGCCTGTACCTTGGCCGGGTCCATTTCAATAGTTGACGGGGACCAAATAAATCCCAAAAAAGAAACCCTCTGTACTCCAAAAAGGCATTTAGATCCCTTGACATACAGGGAATTCTCCCTCAAGATCCGGAACACAGTCCGAATATGTTCCACATGAGAATCCCAATCCTTGGAGAAGATCAAAATATCATCCAGATAGATAATCAAAAATTTATCGACAAAATCTCGGAAAATATCGTTCATGAAGCACTAGAAGACAGAAGGGGCATTAGTGAGCCCAAAAGGCATCACCAGGTACTCAAAATGTCCCACCGGAGTATTAAACGCCGTCTTCCATTCATCCCCATGCTTAATGCGAATAAGATTATACGCCCCCCTGAGGTCAAGCTTGGTAAACCAGCAAGCACCTTTAACTCTGGAGAATAGATCAGAAATCAGGGGTAACGGATACTGATATTTAACAGTAATTTTGTTGAGGGCACGATAATCAATACAAGGTCTTAATGATCCATCCTTTTTGGCTACAAAAAAAAAAACCGGCACCCAAGGGTGACGAGGATGGTCTAATATGACCCTTCTCCAACGCCTCCTTAATATAGGATCGCATAGCCTCGTGCTCGGGTACAGATAAATTGAAGAGCCGACCCTTGGGAAATTTACACCCCGGGCTCAGTTCAATTGTACAGTCATAACTCCTATGAGGAGGCAGAGACGCAGACTCATTCTCACTAAATACATCATAAAAGTTCGCCAAATAATCAGGAACATCATGCGACTGAGGAGAGGTGGAAAACACCGGAGCCTCACTAAAGGCACACCGACAACCCCAACTCACCACAGACACAGATTTCCAATCCAAAACTGGATTATGAATCTGTAACCAGGGAAACCCCAGAACAACAGTATCATGCAGATTATGCAACACCAAAAATCTGCAATTTTCTTGATGGTCTGGGGCGACCCGCATTACCATCTGGGTCCAAAACTGGGGTTTATTTTTAGCCAAAGGAGTAGCATCAATTCCCCTCAAAGGGATAGGCGTCTGCAGAGGTGTCATTGGAAATCCACAACGTTTAGCAAAATCCAAGTCCATTAGGTTTAGGGCTGCTCCCGAATCCACAAACGCCTTGGCGGAAAATGTGGACAGGGAGCAGATCAGAGTAATAGCCAGAAGAAACTTAGGTTGAACACCACCAACAGAAAACGTGTGTGCAAAGCGTTTCTCTCGTTTGGGACAGACAGAGATAATATGCGAGGCATCTCCACAGAAAAAACACAACTTATTACGCCTTCTGAACTCCTGACGCTGCTCTCTGGAAAAAACTCTATCACATTGCATAGGTTCAGACATTTGTTCAACAGGTGGCAACAACTCTCGTACAGCTTTGCGTTCGCGCAAACGCCGATCAACCTGAATGGCTAATGACATAGAATCGTCAAGACCAGAGGGAACAGGAAATCCCACCATAGTATCTTTTACGACTTCTGACAACCCCTTCCGAAAGAGAGCAGCCAAGGCATTAACATTCCAGGTAGTAAGTACTGCCCACTTTCGGAATTTTTGACAGTACAATTCTGCAGAATCACGACCCTGGCTCAATGCCAGAAGGGTCTTTTCGGCCTGATCAATGGCATTAGGTTCGTCATACAACAACCCCAAAGCTTGAAAGAATGCGTTCACATTAGTCAGAATAGGATCGTCTGGTTTCAAAGAAAACGCCCAATCCTGGGGATCGCCACGCAGCAAAGAGATGACAATTTTAACCTGCTGAGCGGAGCTCCCTGACGAGTTAGGCTTCAAGGCAAAAAATAATTTACAATTATTTTTGAAATTCAAAAATTTAGACCGATCCCCAAAAAATACATCAGGTGTAGGAATCTTTGGTTCAGCAGCATGTGAATGAGCAAGGTAGGCGGAAATTCCCCGCACTTCCGCAGCGAGCTGCTCCACACGATCAGACAATTGCTTTATCTCCATTGAGAGGAAAAAAAATTCCCCCTACGGCCTCAGAGATATAGAGGAAAAAATATACACACTTTTTTTTTTTTTTTTTTTACAATTCTTTCCTGCTATTGAGTACCCTAGAATCTGCGGTATGGCGGGTGATTCTGTTAAGAATGAGTCACCGTAGGAGGCAAAAGCAGAAGTACAAGCTAAGTCCAGAAAACCAGAGAAGTTGGCAACTATCAGATTGCAGACCCCTGAACCTATCAACACAACTAGTAGTAGCCGTGGGGGGGTTCCTTCGATGCCCTAGACCCCTCGATCACAGCCGGAGAAATACATAGGCCTAAAGAAAGAAAGGGGAAATCTAAACTGCCCCAGAGCAGACCCCAAAGCAATAGGCAGCCCCCAACATATAATGACGGTGAAGCAAGATGAAAATACTAACACAGACAGAAAGATAGACTGAGCAAAGACGAGGCCCCAAAACTACCTAGATAGGAAAGGACAGGAAGGCTGCTGTCTGCAATCTGCCAAAACCCTATCAAAGACATAAGCCAACCAGCTGATATGAAAAAGGCCCTGAAGCAGCTAGGCTTCAAAAACTGAATCAGCACTCAGGTATTTTCAGAAGACAGAGCTAAATGAATTCAGCACACCCCAGCAGGGAATGGCAGAAATCCAGAAAAACAAAGCAAAAACAAAGTCAAAGTACAAAAGCAAAAGGCCGAGCAGCAAACTTAGCTTTGGAGGAGCAGGAATTCAGACTGGTCTTCAAGGATCCCACAGAGAAATCACCCGCAGGGCAGAAGGGCATCGACAGCCTTATATCCAGTCCATAACTCCACTCAGCCAGTCCTCATAATCAGCCTCAGGTGTTTGACAATCAGGCTCACTACCTTTCTTTACCAGAAGAGGGAGTTCCTCGGGCCTCAGTAATGAAGGGGAAAATGAACTCACAACAGTTTTCTAGGAGTTGGCAAACCGCTTTTAAAGCCAGAGCTTCAGGAAAAAGTTTTGTCTTACATTGCTGACTCAGCCTCCAGCTCTATCGCCTCCTCTTCTGAAGTTGTAAGAAATAAAAGCACTGAGTCGTCATTGGAGGCTCATGTTCATGAACCACACCTTTCCTTGTGTCCTTCACCCCAACCAAGATTGAAGGATGACGCAGGCCATACTACTGATTACTCCATGGAGCTGTTTTCACATGCCATGCCTGGATTATCAAGTGAAATGGTGAATTACCCAGGCCAAGATGAATCTGACATGGAGTGCACTGATGCACAGCCACTGATAGATGATTCTGCTGGTACATTCACTCATAGCACTAAACTGTCCTCGCAGTGTACAGAGCCAGATTCTGACCCTGATGAAACTCAGGTGCCCCTTCCCGTACACTATACCACCATAAACGGTGACACAGAGGAAGGTGCACATGACATTGAAGAGGAGGTGATGGATGACCCAGTTGTTGACCCAGATTGGCATCCATTGGGGGAAGAGGGTGCTGCTTCCAATAGCTCAGATGAGGAGGAGGAGCATCCACAGCAGACATCTACATTGCAACAGCTGTTATCTGGCAGGCACAGAGCAGTCCAAAGACAGGTTCCAAAAATCAAAAGAGTTGCTGGACAGCTTATCCAAAGGGTCAAAATATCACAGCGTGCTAGGCCGCAAAATGTCTGCCAAAGTAGGAAGAGTGCAGTGTGGCACTTTTTTGAACAAAATACTCATGATCAGGCCAAGGTTATCTGTAAGAAGTGCGCAAAGACC
This sequence comes from Dendrobates tinctorius, assembly GCF_039654945.1. Classification (NCBI taxonomy): domain Eukaryota; kingdom Metazoa; phylum Chordata; class Amphibia; order Anura; family Dendrobatidae; genus Dendrobates; species Dendrobates tinctorius. The sequence goes on along the minus strand of NW_027361705.1, from coordinate 10,991,258 downwards.
TTTAGCCGAGGGAAAAATCTGAAAAATTTGAATACCAGTTGCATGCTTAGACATTTAACCAGCATGCACTTGCAAGCGTGGACACAACACCAAACCTCAAGTACCACATGTGCAACTGATCACAAAGAAGGTAGTCAGCAATGCTACATTGTTTCCCCCACTGTAAGCCCACCGGTTAGCACAGCAGCAAATGTTGAGGTGTCGTTGCAAGGCCACAGCTGTCAGGGAATCCCACTGTTATATCAACGAAAGACTGAATCTAGGCCATCAGAAAGAACACTAACTCCATCACCATCATCAACCCTCTCTCAGTCCGCCCTGTCCACCGCTACTTCCACCATATGCAGCTCTCAAGTCCAGCTCACCCTCCCAGACACTATGAGTAGGTCAAGAAAGTACTCAGTCTCTCATCCGCGTACACTGGGTTTGAACGCCCACATTGCCAAACTAATCTCGTTAGAGATGATGCCCTATCGGTTGGTGGAAAGCGCAGCTTTCCGCGAACTCATGGCCTATGCAGTACCACGCTATGACCTACCCGGTCGCCACTTCTTCTCTCGCACGGTATAGGAAACAGTTGGCTGTAGGCGTTTGACCCTCCTCCTCCTCCTCCAGAAGCGAAAGCTCGTCCACAAAGCGCAGTCGTACGAGCACTCCATCTGCAGCTGCCACTGTTGCACACGAGGTGTCCCCATATCGAGCAGCTAGTGGAAAGCGTCAGCAGGCTGTGTTGCAGATGATGTGTTTAGGCGACAGACACACTGCCAAGGTGCTGGCCGAGTACTTTCAGCGACAAACTGAGTCATGGCTGGGCAGTGTACATCTTGAGGCAGGCAAGGTAGTTAGTGATAACGGCCGTAATTTTGTGGCAGCCATAGCCCTTTCAAAATTCAGCCACATACCTTGCTTGGCTCACACATTGAACCTGGTGGTGCAGTGCTTCCCCAATAATTATCCAGAGTTGACAGCCCTGCTCCAGAAGGTGCGAAGACTGTGCACGCACATCCGCCAGTCGCCTGTACACTCCATTCGTATGCAGAAGCTGCAGCGATTGCTCCACCTTCCCAACCAGCGCCTCATTATCGACATTGCAACAAGGTGGAACTCCACCCTGCACATGGTTGAGCGGCTGTGCGAGCAGAGGCAGGCCATAATGCATTTGTGGGAGGATACACGGCAAGGCACTTTGAGAGCAGACATGGAGTTGACAGGTGTGCAGTGGTCGAAGCTGAAAGACCTCCTTCAGTGTTTTGAGGAAAGCACACGGCTGGTAAGCGCAGACAACGCCATCCTAAGCATGAGCATCCCACTTATGCATCTGCTCATGCAAACTTTGACGCACCTTAAGGAGCAGGCGTCTGCAGCCAATGTTGACGAGGAGGAAGAGGTGGAGGGAATCCTTGATGACATTCAGCCATTGTCTGCTCAGGGACCTCTCCTGGACGAGGTGGAGGAAGAAGAGGAGGAGGAGGATGATGATGGGGATGATTACTTAGGGGAGGAGGATGCATCTCGTGGGGCAAGTGAAAATGTTGGCGTGGCAAGGTCTGGTACAGGGTTTGTGCGTGACTGGAGGGATGTGGATTTGCCAGAAAGTGCTCCTCCACCCAGCACTCGCAGTGCATCATTGACACCGGGAACATTGGCCCACATGTCAGATTATGCCTTGCAGATCCTAAAAAGGGACCCACGCATTGCCAAAATGATGAACGATGACGACTACTGGTTGGCCAGCATCCTGGATCCACGCCATAAAGGCAAATTACAAAACATCATGCCACAGGAGAACCTTGACCTAATATTGGCTACTAAACAAGCAACTCTGGTTAACCGGTTGGTTGAGGCATTCCCAGCACACAGCAGCGGTGATGGTTCTCACACGAGCCGTACAGGCCGGGGGCAGCTTGGCAGAGGTGTTCGTGGTGCACACAGCAGAAGTGGCGTTGGAGACAGGGGTTTCATGACAATGTTGTGGACTGATTTTTCACGGACCGCTCACACAACTGGTAATACTGCATCGATGGAAAGTGACAGGAGACAGCAGTTGTCAACTATGGTTAACAACTACTTTTCCTCCCATATCGATGTTCTCCCGCACAGGTCATTCCCCTTTGACTATTGGGCCGGTAAACTGGACACCTGGCCTGAATTGGCAAAATATGCCTTACAGGAGCTCGCTTGCCCAGCTGCAAGTGTGCTATCGGAAAGAGTCTTCAGTGCAGCTGGATCAATCCTGACAGAAAAAAGGACCCGTCTGTCAACCCAAAATGTGGATGATCTAACCTTCATTAAAATGAACCATGCATGGGTTTCCAAGGATTTTGTCCCACCTTCCCTTGATGACACATAGGTTGCCAGAAAAATGGCTTGCTTTGGTCCTCCTCCTATTCCGCGAACTTGACCTATTTCGCCTTTTGCAGCAGCTGAATGACCCACATCTACATATGCCACTTTGTAAACCTCCCTAAGTGGGCGGCCCCCCCATGGCCGGGGTCACCACCTAGCGAACAAAACCGTGCGAGTGCCGTTGCCCTGGACTGGCGGGTAGGCCGACTCTTGGGCGCGGGCACTGGCATAGGGTCCCTCATAGTGCAATCAAGTGTCTCTGACAGTGGTGGTGCACACCCGCCGTCAGACACACCACCGTACTATGAGGGGCCCAGTGTCAGTACCGACGCACACGAGTGTGCCCCCCTTGCTTGGGCAGGGCCCCAGCATTTGCAATGTTTACCTCTCCCTGCTCCTCCGCTGTGTAGTCTGGGCTGTCAAGTGTCCTTCACTGGGACTGCCACTACAAATTGATTGAACTGAAAGATGATGGTTAAGATGTAGCTATGCCCTGTCCCGCTGGCCGGGCTCTAGCTCCAGATGATCAGTGGCTTCCATTTCTTATGGACGTCGACTCACAATTACATGCAGTGGTGGTTTATCATCAGCTTTCACAGTTTTCCTACTCACAAACGTGTGACATTCCGGCGCACATTTCAAAAATGTGCCCTCTCATGCCAATTAAATAGAATCGCCTACGGCCTGTGGCTTCTGTCTTTTGCTCTCCAAAGTTACGTGACAGATCATGATGGCCAGTGAGCACCATGTTTACATCGATCCCTGTGATAAAAATTGGATTGAGATGAGTAACAGTGATGGAATCAACGGAAGTGCGATACAGCAAGACTTTATTCACAAAAAAATGTTTTCACTGTCTCAACACACAAATTAATTGAGGGTCAGCATCGCCTATGAGAATTGTGACAGAAGTTTTTCCTGTGAATAATAATTCCTAGATTTCTGCAACCAATAGCCTTTATGTCACTAATTGTATGCATCTCATTTCCTATTGCAGAGAGGTTGGACTGTATTACTGAGACAGAAATATATATGAAGATTTAAAAATAACACCAAAAGTATATAGTTGTGTACGCCTCAAATGCATTTCCTTTTTTCCACTTTTTAGATTGCTGTGTAATCCATACTGAGAACACGGAGATTTTACATGTTTAAACTATGCTATATATACCTGCTATCCAGTGATAAAGTACCCTTTCTCAACTTTGTACAATCTGGTCAAATCCATACTGGGCCTGAGAACATCTGAGTCTGCCTCCTGATCTATAGACATATATTTTTAATGTGTAAACTAGGCTACATATACGTGTTATCCGGTGAAACTGTACTCTTTATCAACTTTCTACAATGTTGTTGAATCCATACTGGGCCTGAGAACGGCTGCCGAGCTGTTAAGCAAGCTACAGCACCTGTGGTTTGGACACGTAATTTTTTCAGGAATGACGGTTAGGCCTAACTCCGGAATTGCGGTTAACCTGAACTTACTGGGAAATCATCGTTCGCGGGGAATAATCTGAATCCCAGATCCCCATCACTAACGGAGTCCAGCAGGTTATCTGCACCTGTAAGCGACAAAAGCTGGTCCTTTCAGTGTAGCGTGCATGCAGCCCCGGACATGTACTGGAATGCTAGACCTGTTATTGCTTGATCTCACGTGCCACAGCCTCGCGTATCCCTCTAGTAAGCTTGACGCGTACCGCGGGGCCATGCCAGAGTCTCGGTCGTTAACAGAATAAAGCTGAGAAATCGCTAGCACAACTACAAACGGACATACCACACCACACACAGAATCGACAAAGCTTGCAATCTGTCCATCTTTTCTGTAGCTTGTATGGTAGTGATTTCCCGGGTGCAGTCCAATTAAGCCACAGGCTCCACTCCTGGTGTTGCCCTTTTGGACATTCCTTTAAGGCTCAGCTTTGCAATCATACTGCCCCCGGAAACCAAAAACTTTGCCTTCAGGGACGCTGTTTGGTGGTTCGTGGGAATAACGCCGCCCGATCAGCAGTCGGCATATGGGTCGCCCTCCCAGGGCTGTGGGGTACTCGGTACCGGGCCGGTGTCAGTGGGATGTGTCACAGCAGCGGTGACCCGGACGGTGGCCCTGGGCGCCCATGTAAATGGCGTGGTATAATGGTAAAGAGTTTATATAGATAGTTTGACGCCACCTGTGGTGTTCGGCAACATAGATGTTAGGCCGACGCTGCATGCAGATCCTCTGGGACAGATGAGGTTGTGCAGCAAAGATGGTGAAGCTCCCCACAGGTGGAGCTGGAGTCCCAGGGAAGAGTAGATGTAGTGATGAGGGAAAAGCACAGGCGGTGTAGGTGCTGGTACCCAGATGTAGCGGTGCTGGAATAACTGTAGGACACCAGAGCGTGTAGTTCCAAAGCTTTACTCACAGTCTGCAGGTTACACAGATGCCTGCCTCTGTGCTGTGTCCTTCGGGTCAGGACCTCTGCCAACCTCCGGGACCAGAATGTAAAGCTCCCTTCCAACACTCCGCCAACATGTACCTTCCTGAACGTCTCCTTTCTAGCGCTTGGTGGGGAAGCACTCACAGGACCGTGGTTCACTGAAACGCCTCCTGTCTAACAGATGTTCCTCAGACTTTACTTGCATGGCAGACAGCTGTAGCCTTTTCCTTCTGCCTCGCACACGTCGATGCTGTGGCCTCCGTGCCTTAGTTGGGTACAGAGCATTTATAGCTGCTACTTCCCCCGGTTTCTGCTGCAGGAACGTCAGTGTCCCTACAAACTCGGAGACCGGAATCCGGACCATGCGCTCCAGCTAGGAGTGAGCCTTAACTCTGCTCATCCTCCAGCTCCCCTTCTCACATCCACACACTTCCCCTTCCCTGCACAGAGTGCCCTAACTTACCTCCTCCCGACCACAGAGATCAGCTCCTCAGCAGTCAGGTTCAGAGGTCTCCCTGCTGGCCTGGAGTGGGAAATGTGTTGTGTGTTGGTTTCACTGCTAGAGATATCCTTCGTTGCTCCCAAGCTTGACAACACACTCCCTAGGAGGAAGGCAATGCCACAGTGGCAACCGTACTCTTGGGGACGCCACAAGTGCACTGAGGCCCAGCCACTGCTGGATGATGCTGCTGGTACATTGACCCAGACCACTACATTCCCCTCGCACTCTACACAGCCAGAATCTGACCCAGAGGAAACTCAGGTTCCCCTTCCCACATACTATACCACCTTACACGGTGACAAAGAGGAAGGTGCAGATGAAAGTGCAGGTTCCTTGAGCAGGTGGGGGGGCATACTCATGGGCGATGGCACTGGCACAGGGCACCACATAGTACGCAAAAGTGTCTCTGCCGGTGGGAGGGCCTAAACAGCCAAGTGCAGTGAGATGGCAGATGTTGATGACAAGGAGTTCAGAGTAGTGCAGGGATTCCCTAGCAAGGAGACTTATGTAATTGTTTTCAATGTTGGGGCAGCAATTTTTGGGGAGCACTATACTCTGGTGAATGACATATGGGGCCCACCATACACTGGAGCATTCCAAAGGTGGACATCAGACACTGGAGCAGCATTTACAGGGCCCATTATACACTAGAGCAGTAGAAATGGGGCCCATTATATATGGAGCATTATTTGGGCCCATAAGACAGTGGAGCTTCATCCATTGGGAATACTGAAGCATTATTTGGAGCTCATCATATACGGTTTGAAACATTATATGGGAATAATGATTCCGTATGGAGAAATATATGGGCCTCATTACTCTGTATAGCGCACTAAGCGCTGGCCATAATACTGTATGGAGTTATATACTGTCCGTTTTTGGAGGTATTGGAGAATTTAAAATGGATATCAGTCATGAGATGTAAGAAGTGAAGTATTTTTCATTGCACTATACTGCTATTTCTCTGCCGTATCGGAGCATCATGAGTTGTGGTATGTGTTAAAGGGCGCTCTTTAGCCCTGGGCCCACGAAAACCTGGAGCCAGCCCTCCCCCCCAACAACTGTAGCCAAATAACCCCCATTTTTCAGTGCGTAACTAGTATTATGAAGTTAATTAAGGTTGACAAGCTTCTGTAACAAGAATTTATGCTTTTGGCATTCAAATGGGCACTGTTGGTGTGTTTCCTGTCCTCCTCTCACTGCCGACTTTTATTCTCCATTGACTTACATTGGGTTTCGTGTTTCGGGACGACCCCGACTTTTCCCTATAGTCGGCCGATTTTGCTCGACCTGACTTTTGGAAAAGTCGGGTTTCATGAAACGAAACTCGACCCTAAAAAACCAAAAGTCGCTCAACACTAGTGATGACTAGTGTTGAGCGATACCATCTGATATCGTGAAATATCGGATCGGATTGGATCGGACCGATACCCAAAAAGTATCTGGTATCGCCGATTCCGATACCGGAAGCCCCATTCAAGTCAATGGGACAGAAATATCGGAATTAAAAAAAACCCTTTCTTTCCTTGTAGGTTAATTCTACATGAAGAAAAACAACTAAGAATAATGTAGAATGTATTGGGGGAGGTGGAGGAGACATTAAAGGCATAGAGGTTTAGCACAATCAAATGGAATAGCAGGAATAAAAATTTTTTTTAAAGACATTCGGAGTTACAAAGATATTGACTATGTGAACCTTTTTATATTTTGTCAGATATGTATGTTTCACTACTTCCATGCTCTTTACCTTCTTTTTTACTTCACCCACACTTTCTCCATCATGATCCTCAGCAGCAGCAGCATCTTTTTCATCAACTTCTTCTTCACCGTATTCATCTTCTTCTTCTTCACCTTCTTCCTATTATTCATTTTTTTTACATAGAATCATAGAATCATAGAGTTGGAAGGGACCTCCTGGGCCATCTGGTCCAACCCCCTGCTCAAAGCAGGATTCGCTAAATCATCCCAGACAGATGTCTGTCCAGCCTCTGTTTGAAGACTTCCATTGAAGGAGAACTCACAACTTCTCTTGGCAGCTTGTTCCACTCATTGATCACTCTAACTGTCAAAAAGTTTTTTCTAATATCTAATCTGTGTCTCCTCCCATTCAGTTCATCCCATTGCTTCTAGTCTTTCCTTGTGCAAATGAGAATAGCGATGATCCTTCTACAATGTGACAGCCCTTTAGATATTTGTAGACAGCTATTAAGTCTCCTCTCAGTCTTCTCTTTTGCAAACTAAACATTCCCAAATCCGGCAACCTTTCCTCATAAGACAGGGTTTGCAGACCGGTCACCATTCTGGTCGCTCTTTTCTGAACTTGCTCCAGTTTGTTGATGTCTTTTTTAAAATGTGGTGCCCAAAACTGGACACAATATTCCAGATGAGGTCTGACCAAAGAGGAGTAGAGGGCAATAATGACTTCACGTGATCTAGACTGTATGCTTCTGTTAATACATCCTAGAATTGCATTTGCCTTTTTTGCTGCTGCATCACACTGTTGACTCATATTCAGTCTGTGATCTATTAGTATACCCAAGTCTTTTTCACATGTGCTGTTGCTTATCCCTATTCCTCCCATTCCGTATATGCTTTTTTCATTTTTATTGCCCAGATGTAGTACTTTGCATTTTTCCCTGTTAAAAACCATTCTGTTAGTTGCTGCCCACTGCTCCAGTTTATTTATATCTTTTTGAATCCTCTCTCTCTCTTCTCTAGTATTAGCTATCCCACCTAGCTTTGTGTCATCAGCAAATTTAATCAGTTTACCCTCAATTCCTTCATCTAAATCGTTGATAAAGATGTTGAATAATACAGGGCCCAGGACAGAGCCCTGTGGTACCCCACTTGAGACATTCTTCCAATTGGATGTGCAGCCATTTACGACCACTCTTTGGGTCCGATCACTAAGCCAGTTATGAATCCACCTAACAGTTGCCTTGTCCATTCCATACTTAGTCATTTTTTCAATAAGGATTGTATGAGATACTTTGTCAAATGCTTTGCTGAAGTCAAGATATACTATATCTACAGCATTTCCTTGATCCACCCAATCAGTGATTCCATCATAGAAGGAAATTAAGTTAGTCTGACATGACTTATTAGTTACAAACCCATGCTGACTCTGTTTAATCACTTCATTCTTATCTAGGTACTGACATACATGTTGTTTAATAATTTGTTCAAAGATCTTTCCTGGTATAGAAGTCAGGCTCACCGGCCTATAGTTGCCTGGGTCCACCTTCTTCCCCTTTTTGAAGATAGGAACAACATTTGCTCTTCTCCAGTCTTCTGGGACTTCTCCTGTTCTCCAAGAATTTTCAAAGATTATGGAGAGGGGTTCAAAAATTTCTTCTGCTATCTCCTTCAGTGCTCTGGGGTGTAATTCATCCGGACCTGGAGACTTGAATTCATTTAGGTTAGCTAAGTGTTTCCTCACTATCTTTCTGTTTATAGATATCCTGGATTCTTCTATTCCCTTAATAGGACAGTGAAGAACAGCTGAGGTTACATTTCCTTTCTGAGAGAAAACAGATGCAAAATAGGAATTTAAAAGTTCGGCCTTCTCAACATCCTGTCTTACCATTTCATCATTTTCATCCTGTAAAAATCCTATAGCATCTTTGACTTTTCTTTTACTTTTGACATATCCCCAAAATCCTTTATGATTGCTTTTGACATCTCTTGCAAGCCTCAATTCATTGTCAGCTTTAGATAATCTGATTTGTGCCCTGCAGGTTCTGCAGACAGCATTATATTCTTCTTTAGATATGCCTCCCTCTTTCCATTTTATAAACATTTCTTTCTTCCTTTTTAGGATGTGCTTAAGTTCTGTGTTCATCCATCCTGGTTTCCTTAAATGCTTCCTATTCTTCCCTCTTTTCGGAATTGTTAACAATTGTGCTTTGAGAATTTCATTTTTCAAGATTTCCCATCCTTCCTGGACATTTTTGTCTTTCAGGATATCCAGCCATTGGATCCCTCTAATTCTCTTTCTGAATCCCTTAAAATCTGCCTTTCTGAAATCTAACCTTGACGTCTGAGTCTTCACAGGTCTTCCTCCTCTAGTTATCCAAAATTCTAAAACAGCATGGTCGCTACCTCCTAGGGTCCCAGCCACTTTTACCTCCTCAACCATTTCCTCCCTGTTTATAAGGATTAGATCCAAGGTAGCAGTTCCCCTTGTCTCCCCTACCTTTTGGAAGATAAAGTTGTCAGCAAGAGAGGATAAGAATTTCTTTGACCTGTTAGTTTTGCCTGAGAGAGATTCCCAACAAATGTCTGGATAGTTGAAATATCCCATGACAACTATGTCATATTTTTTGGAGAACTTGGCCATTTGATGCATAAAGAGTTCATCCATATCTTCAGCTTGCACAGGCGGCCTGTAGTAAATGCCTACAATGGTTTCCTTTCCATTGTTCTGTCCTTGTATTCTTACCCAAACAGTTTCTACAGAATTCCCAGTCTCAGAAGCTTCAATCTCTGTGCAGATATACGCGTTTCTAACATACAATGCGACACCTCCTCCTCGTTTATCAAGTCTGTTTCTTGCAAATAAGTTGTATCCTTCTAGTCTAGTATTCCAGTCATGTGTACCGTCCCACCAAGTTTCAGTGATTCCAATGACATCATATTTCTTTTCCTGTGTTAGTAGCTCCAATTCTCCTTGTTTGTTGCCCATGCTTTGTGCATTCTTACATTCTTACATTCTTCATATTCTTCTTATTCAACTATTATTCTTCTTCATATTCTACTTCTTCATCTTCTTCCTATTCTTCTTCATCATATTCTTATTTGTGACAGGCATTCCTGTAGTTGTTATCTATAAAAGTTTGAAAATTACACCTTCCGTTCTGCCTGTCACAAAAGATTTACAACAGGATTTGTCCGCGTTCAGTTTGGCCTGCAGCAGCAGGCATTTTCCAGGGGCACCACGAGGAGGAACGGACTCACCCCCATACACTGCTTAGTCTTTTTCTGCTTATAATTTAGATAATATCTTTTGCTCTGATTTTTAGTATTATGCTTAATGTTCTTCTGCTTTTTGTTCTGCAGCTTCTTGATCTTCTGCTTCTTGGTCTTCTGCTTCTTGGTCTTCTGTCTCTTGTTGTTCTGTATCTTGGTGGTTGTCTTAATGTTCTTTGTCCTCTTGGTTATCTTCTTCAGGGTCATCTTTTTGGTCTTCTTCGGGGTGGTCTTCAGGGTCGTCGTCTTCAGGGTCATCGTTTTCGTGGTCGTAGTCTTCTTTGGGGTGATCTTCAGGGTCGTCGTCAGGGAGATCCAGAGTGATAACCAAAACCATTTCCAAAAGCATGAACTTGGAAATGTAGCAGAAGGTACAAGAAGGCTGAGGAACTGCTGAGAACCAGCTGACGGTGCTGGAACCCGGATGGGTAGCAGAAGCTGAAAGAGCCAATGGAACTAGCGAGGACCAGCTGACGGTGCTGGAACCCGGAGGGGCAGCAGAAGAAACAAGAGCCAATGGCACTACCGAGGACCAGCTGACGGTGCTGGAACCTGATTATTAAGCAGGAGGTACCTGTGCTAGAAAGCACTACCAAGGACCAGCAGACGTTGCTGGAACTCGGATACCAAGAAGGAGGCACCTCAGCCAAAGGCACTGCCGAGAACCAGCTGACGGTGCTGGAACCCGGATGGGTAGCAGAAGGAACAAGAGCCAATGGCACAACCGTGGACCAGCTGATGGTGCTGGAACCTGGTTACTAAGCAGGAGGTACCTGTGCTAGAAAGCACTACCAAGGACCAGCAGACGTTGCTGGAACTCGGATACTGAGCCAAAGGCACTGCCGAGAACCAGCTGACGGTGCTGGAACCCGGATGGGTAGCAGAAGGTACCCATGAAAAACAAAGTTGCAAGGCCGCGAGCCAGTCGCAGTTGCCGAAACCCACAGTCCTTACAGGGGGTGCTTGTCCCACTGGCACTACAGAACCAGCCTTTATTACCAGAACCCGCAGCACACATAGGAAGCAACTAAACTGCAGGCACCATAGACTCGGCTAACCCGACCGCAACACGACAGGACAATGTATTGGTGGCAAAGTGACGTTGACACTTCCCGGAAACAGCTGGCATGCTGGAACCAGGCTGGGCAGGAGGGAATACCCGTGCCAAAGACACTGCCGAGAACCAGCTGACAGTGCTGGAACCCGGATGGATAGCAGAAGCTGCAAGAGCAAATGGAACTATCGAGGACCAGTTGACGGTGCTGGAACCCGGAGGAGCAGCAGAAGGAACAAGAGCCAATGGCACTACCGAGGACCAGCTGACGGTGCTGGAACCCAGTTACTAAGCAGGAGGTACCTGTGCTAGAAAGCATTACCAAGGACCAGCAGACATTGCTGGAACTCGGATACCAAGAAGGAGGCACCTCAGCCAAAGGCACTGCCAAAAACCAGCTGACGGTGCTGGAACCCAGATGGGTAGCAGAAGGTACCCATGAAAAACAAAGTTGCAAGGCCGCGAGTCGGCCGCAGTTACCGAAACCCACAGTCCTTACAAGTGGTGCTTGTACCATTGGCACTACGGAACCAGCCTTTATTACCAGAACCCGCAGCCCAGATAGGAAGCACCTAAACTGCAGGCACCATAGACTCGGCTAACCCGACTGCACCACGACAGGACAATGTATTGGTGGCAAAGTGACGTTGATACTACCCGGAAACAGCAGGCGTGCTGGAACCAGGCTGGGCAAGAGGAAGTACCCGTGCCGAAGACACTTCTGAGCAGCAACTGGCGATGTTGGAGCCCAGGGTCAATCTGGGTGTAGGTTGAGGCCTAATTTCATCAAGTTTTATATCTGTTGTAGACTACTACTGATTTTAACTGTCCTCCAATTAGGCCTCTGGCTCCACTGTCTCTAGTATTTACCATGTCCTCCCACACTGGCAGTTGCTTCACAGAAGTGCCGTCTGCACAATCAACACTTGTTCCTGTGTTACTGGGGCAAAGTAACATCAGTTGATCCCCTGATGTGTGTCCAGCAATGTCTCCTGCTCTGTCCACATTCCCACTACTAGTAAAGGGAATGTGGACAGAGCTAGAGAAATTGCCGGACACACATCAGGGGATCAACAGATGTTACTGAGCCCCAGTAACACAGGAACAAGTGTTGATTGTGCAGACGGCACTTCAGAGCAGCAACTGCCGGTGTTGGAGGACAGGGTAAATACTAGAGACAGTGGAGCCAGAGGTCTAATTGGAGCACGGTTAAAAATCAGAAGTAGTATGAATGTGGAGGCAGCAGTAGACATTGCCGGACACATAGCAGGGGAGCAGCTGGCATTACTGAACCCCACTAACACTGGAGCATGTGTTTTTCTCTGTGCGGACGGCACTTCTGAGCAACAACTGGCTGTGTTGAAGCCCAGGATCAATCATGGAGCAGGCTGAGGCCTACTTGGAACAAGTTGATAATATGATCTACTTTGAATGTGGAGGCAGCAGGAGATATTGCCGTCCACACGGCAGGGGATCAGCTGGCGTTACTGAACCCCACTAACACAGGAGCTAGTGTTTTTTCTGTGCGGACGGCACTTCCGAGCAGCAACTGACGATGTTGGAGCCCAGGATCAATCATGGAGCAGGCTGAGGCCTACTTGGAGCAAGTTGATAATATGATCTACTTTGAATGTGGAGGCAGCAGGAGATATTGCCATCCACACAGCAGGGGATCAGCTGGCGTTACTGAACCTCACTAACACAGGAGCTAGTGTTTTTTCTGTGCGGACGGCACTTCCGAGCAGCAACTGGCGATGTTGGAGCCCAGGATCAATCATGGAGCAGGCTGAGGCCTACTTGGAGCAAGTTGATAATATAATCTACTTTGAATGTGGAGGCAGCAGGAGATATTGCCGTCCACACAGCAGGTGATCAGCTGGCATTCCTGAACCCCACAACACAGGAACTAGTGTTGTTTTCTGTGTGGACTGCACTTCCGAGCAACAACTGGCTGTGTTGAAGCCCAGGATCAATCATGGAGCAGGCTGAGGCCAACTTGGAGCAAGTTGAAAATATGATCTACTTTCAATGTGGAGGCAGCAGGAGATATTGCTTTCCACACAGGAGGGGATCAGCTGGCGTTACTGAACCCCACTAACACAGGAGCTAGTGTTTTTTTCTGTGCGGATGGCACATCCGAGCAACAACTGGTTGTGTTGAAGCCCAGGATCAATCAAGGAGCAGGCTGAGGCCAACTTGGAGCAAGTTGAAAATATGATCTACTTTGAATGTGGAGGCAGCAGGAGATATTGCCGTCCACACAGCAGGGGATCAGCTGGCGTTATTGAACCCCACTAACACAGGAGCTAGTGTTTTTTTCTGTGCGGACGGCACTTCCGAGCAGCAACTGACGATGTTGGAGCCCAGGATCAATCATGGAGCAGGCTGAGGCCAACTTGGAGCAAGTTGAAAATATGATCTACTTTGAATGTGGAGGCAGCAGGAGATATTGCTATCCACACAGCAGGGGATCAGCTGGCGTTACTGAACCCCACTAACACAGGAGCTAGTGTTTTTTCTGTGCGGACGGCACTTCCGAGCAGCAAATGACGATGTTGGAGCCCAGGATCAATCATGGAGCAGGCTGAGGCCTACTTGGAGCAAGTTGATAATATGATCTACTTTGAATGTGGAGGCAGCAGGAGATATTGCCGTCCACACAGCAGGGGATCAGCTGGTGTTACTGAACCCCACTAACACAGGAGCTAGTGTTTTTTCTGTGCGGACGGCACTTCCGAGCAGCAACTGGCGATGTTGGAGCCCAGGATCAATCATGGAGCAGGCTGAGGCCTACTTGGAGCAAGTTGATAATATGATCTACTTTGAATGTGGAGGCAGCAGGAGATATTACCGTCCACACAGCAGGTGATCAGCTGGCGTTCCTGAACCCCACAACACAGGAACTAGTGTTGTTTTCTGTGTGGACTGCACTTCCGAGCAACAACTGGCTGTGTTGAAGCCCAGGATCAATCATGGAGCAGGCTGAGGCCAACTTGGATCAAGTTGAAAATATGATCTACTTTCAATGTGGAGGCAGCAGGAGATATTGCTATCCACACAGCAGGGGATCAGCTGGCGTTACTGAACCCCACTAACACAGGAGCTAGTGTTTTTTTCTGTGCGGACGGCACTTCCGAGCAACAACTGGCTGTGTTGAAGCCCAGGATCAATCAAGGAGCAGGCTGAGGCCAACTTGGAGCAAGTTGAAAATATGATCTACTTTGAATGTGGAGGCAGCAGGAGATATTGCCGTCCACACAGCAGGGGATCAGCTGGCGTTATTGAACCCCACTAACACAGGAGCTAGTGTTTTTTTCTGTGCGGACGGCACTTCCATGCAACAACTGGCGATGTTGGAGCCCAGGATCAATCATGGAGCAGGCTGAGGCCTATGTGGAGCAAGTTGAAAATATGATCTACTTTGAATGTGGAGCCAGCAGGAGATATTGCCGTCCACACAGCAGGGGATCAGCTGGTGTTACTGAACCCCACTAACGCAGGAGCTAGTGTTTTTTTCTGTGCGGACGGCACTTCCGAGCAACAACTGGCTGTGTTGAAGCCCAGGATCAATCAAGGAGCAGGCTGGGGCCAACTTGGAGCAAGTTGAAAATATGATCTACTTTGAATGTGGTGGCAGCAGGAGATATTGCCGTCCACACAGCAGGGGAGCAGCTGGCGTTACTGAACCCCACTAACACAGGAGCTAGTGTTTTTTTCTGTGCGGACGGCACATCCGAGCAACAACTGGCTGTGTTGAAGCCCAGGATCAATCAAGGAGCAGGCTGAGGCCAACTTGGAGCAAGTTGAAAATATGATCTACTTTGAATGTGGAGGCAGCAGGAAATATTGCCATCCACACAGCAGGGGATCAGCTGGCGTTATTGAACCCCACTAACACAAGAGCTAGTGTTTTTTTCTGTGCGGACGGCACTTCCAAGCAACAACTGGCGATGTTGGAGCCCAGGATCAATCATGGAGCAGGCTGAGGCCTATGTGGAGCAAGTTGAAAATATGATCTACTTTGAATGTGGAGGCAGCAGGAGATATTGCCGTCCACACAGCAGGGGATCAGCTGGTGTTACTGAACCCCACTAACGCAGGAGCTAGTGTTTTTTTCTGTGCGGACGGCACTTCCGAGCAACAACTGGCTGTGTTGAAGCCCAGGATCAATCAAGGAGCAGGCTGGGGCCAACTTGGAGCAAGTTGAAAATATGATCTACTTTGAATGTGGTGACAGCAGGAGATATTGCCGTCCACACAGCAGGGGATCAGCTGGCGTTACTGAACCCCACTAACACAGGATCTAGTGTTTTTTTCTGTGCGGACGGCACTTCCGAGCAACAACTGGTGATGTTGGAGCCCAGGGTCAATCATGGAGTAGGCTGAGGCCTAATTTCATCAAGTTTAATATCTGTTGTAGACTACTACTGATTTTAAATGTGCTCCTATTAGGCCTCTGGCTCCACCCTGTCTCTAGTATTTCCCCTGGCCTCCAACACTGCCAGTTGCTGCTCAGAAGTGGCATCTGCACAATCAAAACTTGTTCCTGTGTTACTGGGGTTCAGTAACGCCAGCTGATCCCCTGATGTGTGTCCGGCAATGTCTCCTGCTCTGTCCACATTCCCACTACTAGTAGCAAGTACTAGTAGTGGGAATGTGAATAGAGCAGGAGACATTGCCGGACACACATCAGGGGATCAGCTGACGTTACTGAACCCCTGTAACACAGGAACAAGTGTTGATTGTGCAGACGCCACATCTGAGCAGCAACTGGCAGTGTTGGAGGCCAGGGGAAATACTAGAGACAGGGTGGAGCCAGAGGCTTAGATGGAGCGAGTTTGAAATCAGTAGTAGTCTGAATGTGGAGGCAGCAGTAGACATTGCCGTCCACACAGCAGGGGAGCAGCTGGCGTTACTGAACCCCACTTACACAGGAGCTAGTGTTTTTCTCTGTGCAGACGGCACTTCTGAGCAACAACTGGCTGTGTTGAAGCCCAGGGATTACAGTTCAGGTGGTAAAAACATGAACACAACAGGAGACCTGGATACTGTTGCCAACCAATTATTTATTCTGGAAGAGGACTGGCAAATTCTGGCAAGATCCAGGCCTTGTTCATTTTCAGAAAAGTTAGCCGGTCAACGTTATCGGAGGATAGTCGCATGCGACGGTCTGTTAGTACACCACCTGCGGCACTAAAGACGCGTTCCGATAATACACTGGCAGCAGGGCAAGCCAGCACCTCCAATGCATACTGGCTAAGCTCTGGCCATGTATCCAGCTTAGAGACACAAAACTTGAAGGGGGAAGAGCCATCTGGGAGTACACTGACAGGGCAAGACATGTAGTCTGTCACCATCTGACGGAAACGTTGCCTCCTGCTGACTGGAGCCGTCTGTGATGGTGTAGACATTTGTGGCGGGCACACAAAACTTTGCCACATTTGGGCCATAGTGGTCTTGCCTTGTGCTGAGGCGCTGCCTCTGCTCCCTCTTTGTGCAGAGCTTCCTCCACTGCCTCGACGCACAGAGCTGCTTTGTAAAGCACTAGCAGCACTGCTCTCGGGGGGAATGGAGAACATGATGGAATGCACCAGTGTGTCTTGGTACTCCCGCATTTTACGCTCCCGGTTCAACGGTGTTATGAGGCTTTGTAAGTTGTACCGTAGCAAGGATCTAGGAGGGTGTACACCCAATAATCAGCTGTGTTGAGAATGTGGGTGATGCGGCGGTCGTTTCTCAGGCACTGCAGCATGAAATCAACAATGTGCTGCAGACTCCCAACTGCCCAAGAAACGCTGTCCCCTGCTTGAGGTGTCATCTCTGCCTGCTCTGCATCACCCCACCCTCTCTGTACATACTGACTAGAGCATTGTGTACCTCCCTCCTCTGGAGAGATGTCTTCCTCCTCCATTGACTCCTCCTCATCCTCCTCACAAAGTGTCCCTTGCCTAGGCCTTTGTGAGGAACCACGTAGCGCAGACTGTCCAGAAGCAGATGGCATTTGAGACTCCTCATCCTCCACCTCTTCCAAAACCTCCTCCCTTAGTGCTTGCAGTGTTTTTTGAAGCAGGCAGATAAGGGGGACAGTCATGCTGACTAGTGCATCATCTGCACTCGCCATCTGCGTGGAATCATCAAAGGCACGCAAAACGAGGCACATGTCCTTCATAGAGGCCCACTCAGTGGTGCTGAAGAATGACCAGCGCACAGTGCGACTTGTTTGCTCCTGATGCAGCTGGTACTCCATTACTGCTGCCTGCTGCTCACACAACCGCTCCAACATATGTAACGTTGAATTCCACCTGGTGGGAAGGTCACATATGATGCGATGTTCCGGAAGGCGTAATCGGCGCTGCAGAGCTGCAATGAGCGATCCTGCCGTGCTGGAACGCCGCAAGTGAGCACACGCTATGCGGACCTTGTGCAGCAGTGCATCAAGATCCGGATAGTCCCTCAGAAAGCTCTGCACGACCAAGTTGAGCACATGTGCCAGACATGGGATGTGAGTGAGGTTGCCTCGGCCCAGAGCTGCAACCAGATTTCGGCCATTGTCACACACTACCAAGCCTGGCTGGAGATTCGATGGCACAAACCACATGTCGCTCTCCTGCTTGATGGCATTCCAGAGCTTCTGCGCTGTGTGGCTTCAATTCCCCAAAGAAATTAATTTCAGTACGGCCTGTTGACGTTTGGCCATGGCTGTGCTCATATCGATCGTAACAGGCTCCTGCAGTGCTGATTCTGAGGAACTGGAGTATGAGAAGGAGTCAATGTGTACAGACTGGATTCCTGCAATCCTTGGAGTTGGCAGAACACGTACAGCTCCACTCTCAAGATCTATACCCGGCTCCACAACATTGACCCAATGGGCAGTGAGGGAAAAGTATTGTCCCTGTCCATGGGTACTGGTCCACGCATCGGTGGTCAGATGGACCTTGCTACTGATGGCGTTTAGTAGCGCAAGTTTAATTTTTCCCTCTACATGCTTTTGCAGGGCAGGGATGGCTTGTCTGCTGAAATAAAAGCGGCTGGGCACGGTGTATTGTGGGACTGCCAATGCCATGAAGTTCCGGAAGGTGTCAGTCTTCACCAGCCTGAATGAGAGCATTTCAAGGGCCAGTAATTTTGCAATGCCAGCATTCAGAGCCTGTGCTCGGGGATGGTTTGCCGAGTATGGCCGCCTTTTCTCCCATGCCTGTGCTATCGATGGCTGTAGAGTGGCCTGGGAGTGTGAGGATGAACGGGAACGTGGTGCTGTGGGTGGAATGTCACTGGGTCTCTGGACAACAGTGCCAGAGGTTCTTCCATGGCGATCCTGTGAGGAAGCCGAGCCAGCTGTGTGTGAGCTGGAGGAAGAGGCTACAACAAGAGCTGAAGAGGTGGTAGGTGGTGCTGTAGGTTGGCCTACGTCTTCAGTGTGTCTTTGTAACTCCACCACGTGCTTGGTCCGCACATGTTTCCACATATTTGTGGTATTGAGGTTGCTGACACTTTTCCCTCTTTTGACTTTCTGATGACACAGCTTGCATTTGACAAAGCAAATGTCATCTGCAACTGTGTCAAAATAGTACCACGCACTTCAAGTCTTGGGAGCGCCCGTTTTGGCTTTTGGAAGAGGAATGCTCCTAACGGGTGCCGAAGTGGAGGCTACAGCAACCAAGTCTGCCCCCTCCCTCTCCCTCCTGTTTTGGCCGTTCGGGGAATCTCTTCCTCAGAGCTGCTCCCACCACCTTCATGTTCCTCATGCCATGATGGGTCAAGGACCTCATCATCTACACTCCCCTCTTCAAACACCTGCTTCTCCTGGGTAGTCTCGCCAGCACCGTACGCACCAGAAAGTGGCACCTGAGTCTCGTCATCATCTGATGCGTACTGAGGTGTGCTGACCATAGGCACTGGCCCACCCGCCTCTTCATATTCAGAGGGACAAAGTAGTTGCGCATCACTGCATACTCCCTCTTCTTCACATTCTTGAATGCTGCTTGGCTGGCCCCCTCTTTCCAAGCCAACAGATTCAGAGAACAGAAGTAGAGACTGTGATGGCTCCTGTACTGGGTTCTCTGACTGCCTGGGCAATTTGGCAGGTGGTGAAGAGACAGATGGTTGCTCTTCAGTGCTCTGGCCCTGAGAGGATGTGGAAGTCACTGAAGTCGATGCGTTAGCTGCCATCCATCCGACAACGGCTTCAATTTGTTCGTCCCGCAGCAGTGGGGTACGGCGAGGTCCTTCAAAGCTGCGCATAAAGGACTGTTGCCTGGTAAAACTGGGGGATGCTGACTCACTGGTGCCCGCAGCAGGCACAGAATCCCCACGTCCTCTCCCTGCTGAATCCCCATGTTCTCTCCCTGCTGAAACTCCAAGCCCACGCCCACGACCACGTGCCTTACTCCCTGCCTTCTTTATCTTGGTAGACTGATAAAGGTAGGCAGAAAAGTACAAAGGGGGGGCTTAGTGTGCTTATTCCTGAAGAGCTGCTAACAGGTATAAGAAACACTCATTTTATAAAGTGTGTGGACTACACTTTAATATGAGCTAATGTGGCATACACAACTGTCAAGTGGAGTGTTTAGTGAACTTTATTTTGTTTTTTGTTTTTTTTTAAAAAACAAAAGGATGTGACCAAAGAAAGCGGTAGTATCACAAACTTTTTGGAGCTATTACAATGCAGGAAGGTAACCTACAATGCAAAAGATGAGGCTCCAAAAAATATGGTAATACTAGTCTGGCTGCGGCTGCAGGGCACAAGCCAGAAAAAAGGCTCCTCTATCTACTCCTATATAGTGTTTGCAACCAACCAATGTAGATGGATACGGATGGATGCACACTAATAGGAGAATTAATGAAAAATGAACTGCAATAAATGAAAAATATGTATGAGGCAGTGACGCACTCTGAGCGGCCTACAACCAGACGTAGCTGCATGACACACTACAGCGTTAGCTGCACTCACACACAAAGACCTCTCAGACAGCCGTGAACAGTGCAGATAACTGGGCACTAGCACTGATAGGCTGCAGAAAGGCTCTGCTGTCTACTCCTAGAGTGTTTGCAACCAACTATATGTTGGATACGGATGGATGCACACTAATAGGAGAATGAAAAATGAGCAGCAATTAAAGAAAAATATGTATGAGGCAGTGACGCACGCTGAGCGGCTTACAACCAGATGTGGCTGCAGGACACACTACAGAGTGAGCTGCACTCACACACAGAGACCTCTCAGACAGCCGTGAACAGTGCAGAAAACTCGGCACTAGCACTGAAAGGCTGCAGAAAGGCTCCGCTGTCTACTCCTATAGTGTTTGCAACCAACAACTATACGTTGGATACGGATGGATGCACACTAATAGGAGAATGAAAAATGAGCAGCAATAAAAGAAAAATATGTATGAGGCAGTGACGCACGCTGAGCGGTCTACAACCAGACATGGCTGCAGGACACACAACACAGCATGAGCTGCACTCACACAGCCCTTGCAGACAGCTGTGAACAGCACTGCAAGGCAAAAGAAAGCTACACTGATTGAGAATGTAGCCTGGGTAAAGCACAATATTATTTTGAAATTCGCTATCTCTAACTGTCCCTCTGAGTCTTGAACAGCAGCCTGTCCCTAACTGAATTCACAGCAGAGTGAACCCGAAATGGTGGCGGCGGCGGCTTTTATAGTGCATCATGACATCATTTCAGCAGCCAATCACAGCCATGCCATTAGTTAACATGCCTGCATGCCTAACAGGATGTGCCCACACTTCTGAGGATTGTCATTGGCAGATTCAAATCAAACTGGCTGATAGCATTATGGGAACTTCCGATTCCGGTATTCAATATGCTAAAAGTATCGGAACTCAGTATCGGAATTCTGGTACCGCGAATATCAGCCGATACCCGATATTTGCGGTATCGGAATGCTCAACACTAGTGATGACATCTAGATTTGTTCAATAGTTCCAGACAAATGCAGCAACTGTGACTGCCAATTCAGATTTTTTTTCCGAAGAAATTCTGCTATAGTGATTAAAACATACTTAGTGCTCCATAAACGCATAAGTTCATAGGTTCTTCTATGTCTAGTGGAAAAAGACAGTACCAATATGTTTTCCTGTGCTTTCATGACAAATGTTTGTTTTCTGCAGACTTCCTTTCAGGTGGAAATCTGTGATCACTCCTCTCAATAAATTAGACAAATTTCATTCAAAAGTCAATACAGAATTATAAATCACGGCAATGAAGCATTCCAGGGATTACTGTTTTATAAACTGTATATTTCAGCTGTGGTTTAACATTATAGATCATTCCAATGGCTTATTTTTATTAATTCATTAACTAGTCCCCGAGCATATAATTTGGCTAGTATTACCTAATTTAGTTATTGCTTTTTATTTGAAAAGCTGTGGTATTCTTCTCTTTAGTTTGATCATGTGATTACCTTGTGATCACTTGGAAATTTAAAGGGAACTTGTCACCTGTTTTGGCCCCTATAAGATGCGGCCACAGCCTTTCATGTCTTATCTACAGTATTCTATAATGCTGTGGATAAACCCCTTGATCTGACCTGCAAGATAAGACAAATAAGTTTTGTTATACTCACCCAGGGGGGGTCAGTCCGGTGCGGTCCGTTCCAATGGGTGTTGCAGGTCTGGGTTCGGCGCCTCCCATCTTCTTGTGATGCTACTGGGTCGCCCCCCCCAGGGCTGTGGGGTACTCTGTACCGGGCCGGTGTCAGTGGGATGTGTCACAGCAGCGGTGACCCGGACCATGGCCCTGGGCGCCCAAGTAATGGGGGAATGTAATGGTTTAAATGAACAGTTTGTGACGCCACCTGTGGTGTTCGGCAAGGGAGGAGTTAAGCCGACGCTGCATGCATATCCTCCAGGACAGATGGTGTGGTGCATCGATGATGGTATAGTCCTCCACAGGCAGGGCTGTTGTCCCAGGGCAGTGTAAATGTGGAGACACTTTGGTGGTGTAGTGTCCAGCGCAGGGGATGTAGCAGTGTCAGGCAGACGGACGCAAGAAGGAATGGAGGACACCAGGGCATGTAGTTCCAAGGCTTTACTCACAGTCAGTAGTGCCTGCTTCTGTGCCGTGTCCTCCAGGTCAGGGACCCAGTCAACCTCAGACAAGATGGAAAGCTCCCCTCCACACTCCGCCAACTTATGTGCATTTCCTGAATGTCTCCTCTATAGCGCCTTGAAGTGTGAAGATCTCCAGTACCGTGGTACGCTGGAGTTCCTCCTGACAGATGTTCACAAGAAATCTACTTGTACGGCAAACAGCTGTAGCCTGCTTCGGGGACTCCCTTCTCCTTAGTCCCGGCTCCCTATACAATTGCTGTTATGCCCCAAGTCTTAGATGGGAGTAGTGCATTTACAGCCAACTACTCCACTGGTGTCTGCTGCAGAACCATAAGTGTCCATACAACCTTGGGGAACGGGCCCCGACCTTGTGCTGAGAACCTATAGGCAGGGTTCCTCTTCTAACCTACGTTCTCTCTGTTCTCTCTACTCCTTCGTTCCGTACTTGTCTTTCTCTCTTATGGAAGCTTAGGAATCAGTTATATGTCTTTCTCCTTCTTTTCCTTTCCCGTGCCAGCTGGCTCAGATCACTGAGGCAGCTGTAGCACTCCTTCCTCCATCCCTTATTCCAGGGATCCTCACTCCTGTCTGAGTGACTTCCTACCCGCCTGACCTTCTGTCAGACTGAACTTCACATCCTAGACTTTCACACTCTCTTATGTATTTTAACTCCACCCACCTCCCAGCACGTCCAGTGTTCCAAGTAGGGAACCACCAAAGGTGCTCTGCTACCCTCTGAGCAAGGAGCCACAATGTGGTTGTGCAGAACTACCCTATTGTGTGGGGTGCAAGTGTTGGAGTGTAGAAAGGAGCTCCCAACCTACCTGGGTGGTGGGGTACCACACCCCTAAAGAGAGAACAAGGTGCAGTACCTCTGTGGCGACTGAGCCTCAGGGGCGCCACACTACCCTCTTGCTTCATGGCTTCCCACCTTCAAGCTCCTGATCAGGCATACTTCCCTGTTGAGGGCAGAGCAGATTCCTGCAGTGCACAGGCGCTGAGTCTCTCTGACCTTTCTTGGTCTCTGTGCACTGCAGTACTTTGCCTTTAACAGGGCAGAAAAGTACACTTGTGCAAGAGCGTGATGCAAGGGAGCCTGTAAAGCAAGCAGGAGAGTGGCTTCGTATGAAGATGGTAGGCACTGGACCTGCGACACCCATCGGACCGGATCGCACCAGACCGCTCCCCCAGGTGATTATAATAAAGCTTATTTTTCCTATCTTGTAGGTTGGATCGGGGGCTTATCTACAGCATTATAAAATACTGTAGATAAGCCCTTAAAGGCAGTGGCCGTATCTTATATCGGCCAAAACTGCTGACATGTTCGCTTTAAGAGCTTCTCTGAAGGGAAAGTCACAGTCTCAGTTAACCAAAATCTCTGTATGATAAAATTGCAAGTACTATACCACTAAAGTTCCCCACATGGTGGAAAGAAACTTTTGTCATAGTTACTGATGATAATAATAATAATCTTTAATTTTATACTGATGAAGATGATCATTACACAGCTCCTGACATACAGTGGGTATGGAAAGTATTCAGACTCCTTGAAATTTTTCACTCTTTGTTTCATTGAAGCCATTTAGTAACTTTCAAAAAAAGTTATTTTTTTCTCATTAATGTCCACTCTGCACCCCATCTTGACTGACAAAAAGAAATTTAGAATTTTTTGCAAATGTATTAAAAAAGAAAAACTGAAATATCACATAGTAACATAGTTTTGAAGGCTGAAGGAAGACCTTATGTCCATCTACTTCAGCCTATGTTTAGTGCAGCTGTTCATTTCCTTGTGATCCTCCATGAGATGGTTCAACTTCTACATTGCAGTCCAGCTGGGTTTAATTGAACTAATAGGCCTTGATTTGTAAAGGCACACACCTGTCTATATAAGACCTCACAGCTCACAGTGCATGTCAGGCCAAATGAGAATCATGAGGTCAAAGGAACTGGCCAAGGACTTCAGAGACAGAATTGTGGCAAGACACAGATCTGGCCAAGGTTACAAAAGAATTTCTGCAGTCCTCAAGGTTCTTAAGAGCACAGTGGCCTCCATAATCCTTAAATGGAAGAAGTTTGGGACCACCAGATGTCTTCCTACACCTGGCCGTCCAGCCAAACTGAGCAATCATGGGAGAAGAGCATTGGTGAGAGAGGTAACGAATAACTCTAAGATCACAGTGGCTGAGCTGTACAGATGTAGTAGGGAGATGGCAGAAAGTTCCACAATGTCAACTGTAACTTCAGCCCCCCATCAGTCAGGAATTTGTGGCAGAGTGGCCCAACGGAAGCCTCTCCTCAGTGTAAAACGTATGAAAGCCCACATGGAGTTTGCTAAAAAAAGCATGAAGGACTCTCAGAATATGAGAAATAAGATTCTCTGGTCTGATGAGATGAAGATAGAACATTTTGGTGATAATTCTAAGTAGTATGTGTGGAGAAAACCAGGCACTGCTCATCACCTGCCCAATATAATCCCAACAGTGAAACATGGTGGTGGCAGCATCATGCTATGGGGGTGTTTTTCAGCTGCAGGGACAGGATGACTGGTTGCAATTGAAGGAAACATGAAAACGGCCCAGTATAGCGATATCCTGGATGAAAACCTCTTCCAGAGTGCTCTGGACTTCAGACTTGGCCGAAGTTTCACCTTCCAACAAGGTAATGACCATAAGAACACAGCTAAAATAATAAAGAAGTGGCTTCAGAACAACTCTGTGACCATTCTTGACTGGCTCAACCAGAGTCCTGACCTAAAGCCAATTGAGCATCTCTGGAGAGGCCTGAAAATGGCTGTCCACCAACATTCACCATTCAACCTGACGGAACTGGAGTTGATCTGCAAGGAAGAATGGCAGAGGATCCCCAAATCCAGGTGTGAAAAACTTGTTGCATCATTTCCAAGAAGACTCATGACTGTCCTAGCTCAAAAGGGCGCTTCTACTCAATACTGAGCAAAGGGTCTGAATACTTATGACCATGTGATATTTCAGTTTTTCTTTTTTAATAAATTTGCAAAAATTTCTACATTTCTGTTGTCTTTTCAGTCAAGATGGGGTGCAGAGTGAATATTAATGAGAAAAAAATGAACTTTTTTGAGTTTACCAAATGGCTGCAATGACACAAAGAGTGAAAAATTTAAAGGGGTCTGAATACATTCCGTATTCACTGTAGTTATAATCTAGAATGTAGAATAAGACAGATCTACATCCTGATTGTACAATTACCTACAGTATTTGAAACTTATATATTAGCTTGCTTCGAAGATTATAGAGGTGAGGATAATCACTGTTTTCTCTTTGCAGTAGAGATGGTATTAGTTGTTGCTGCCCATCTGAGGCTGTGTTGATGCATAATGGGTTTTACAGTAAAGCACAGAGAAAAAAATGCAGGGTGGTATCTTGGAATCAAGATGTAGTCTGAAGAAAAGCAAATATCAGGCAGAACAACATGGAAGTGAGAATACCATATACAGTAATAGGAGGAGAGAATTTGTTAGGTGAAAAATGCAGAGAAGGAAAAAAATACTGGACTATTTCTTCGAGTAAGTTCCTCAGCATAATTTAATGCTTACAATTACTAGATGCAATATTTTAAAGTTTTACAACCTGTGTTTAAAGGGGTTGTTCCAAGAATAAAGTTACATTTTAAGCAAAAGATCTTGGAATAATAAAACGTTCCATAACTGTGTGTAGCAAATGAAAAAAGTTCCTGTGTTGTGATAATCTTGTAAATGTGCCCCTGCTACCTACAATCTTAGTTGTTGTGTCTTACTGTAAGGGAGGGGCAGGACTGTAGTTGTGACCTGAATTACTGCAACATCTATGTCCAGTCCTTCCTCTACATAAAACTGTACTCTTCTCTTCAGCGTACCTGCATCTCCAAGTTCAGCTTCCTTTGTGCTCTTCCCAGACGACGACTGTCCCTCTTCCAGGCGACTCCCAGCAATGGAGACACAGTCCAAGTTAACTTTAACATTTTCTTTACTGAATACTTCGCAGGTTACATCTACTGTTGATACATTGTGACATTTACAGTATATACTCGCGTATAAGCCGAGATTTTCAGCCCATTTTTTTGGGTTGAAAGTCCCCCTATCGGCTTATACGTGGGTCGCCCTCCCAGGGCTGTGGCGTACTCGGTACCGGGCCGGTGACAGCGGGATGTGTCACAGCGGCGGTGACCCGGTCCGTGGCCCTGGGTGCCGAAGTAAT
Organism: Dendrobates tinctorius; assembly: GCF_039654945.1. NCBI lineage: Eukaryota > Metazoa > Chordata > Amphibia > Anura > Dendrobatidae > Dendrobates > Dendrobates tinctorius. Next base: position 10,964,684 of record NW_027361705.1, on the reverse strand, counting down.
GGGGGAATGTAATGGTTTGAATGTGATGGATTAAATGAATAGTTTGTGATGCCACCTGTGGTGTTCGGCAAATTAGATGTTAAGAAGACGCTGCATGCAGATCCTCTGGGACTGGTGGTGTGTTGCAGCCAAGATGGTGAAGCTCCCCACAGGTGGAGCTGTGGTCACAGGGCAGTGTATATGTATTTGTAGAGGAGGAGAGGTGCAGGCAGTGTAGAAGCTGGTCCCCAGATGTAGCGGTACCAGGTGTGTTGGCGCAGGAATGAATGGAGGACACCAGGGCTTGTAGTTCCAAAGCTTTACTCACAGTATGTAGTACACACAGGTGCCTGCCTCCGTGCTGTGTCCTCCGGGTCAGGGACTCAGTCAACTTCCAGGTTAGATGGAATGCTCCCTTCCAACACTCCGCCAACATGTGCCTTTCTGAACGTCTCCTCTATAGCGCCTTTAAGTGTGAAGTACTCCCAGTACTGAGTTACACTGGAGTTCCTCCTGACAGATGTTCCTAAGAACTTTCCTTGTATGGCAGACAGCTGTAGCCTGCTTCGGGGACTCCTTGCTTCATAAGTCCCGGCTCACTATCAATGTTGCTGTTGTGCCCCCAAGTCTGAGATGGGAGTAGTGCATTTACAGCCCACTACTCCACCGGTGTCTGCTGCAGAGCCATTAGTGTCCATACAACCTTGAGGACCGGGCCCTGGCCTTGCGCTTAGAACTTCTAGGCAGGGTTCTTCCTCTAACCCATGTCCTCTGTTCCCTTTTACTCCTACATTCCGTACTAGTCTTTCCTTCTTATGGAAGATCAGGTTTCTGTTCAATATCTTCCTCCTTTCCTTTCCCGTGCCAGCAGACCCAGGTCACTGAGATCTGCTGCAGCACCTCCTTCCTCCATCCCTCTCCCAGGGATCTTCTCTCCTCTCTCACTGACTACTGGCTGAAATCCTAAACCTTCCCACTCTTTTATGTATTCTAACTCCACCTGCCTCCCAGCACATCTCGTGTTCCAAGCAGGGAACCACCAAATGTGCTCTGCTACACTCCAAGCAGGGAGCCACAATGTGACTTTGCTGAACTACTGTATTGTGTGGGATGTGAGTGTTGGAGCATGGTTAGGAGCCTCCAACTTACCTGGATGGTGGGGTACCACACCTCAGGAGGAGGTGCAGTACCTCTGTGGCAACTGAATCCTCAGGGGCGCCACATACACAAGTCAAACACCAGGGGTCGGCGGGGGAGGCGGAGCGGGGGTGTTAGATCGTACTCAACCCTTCCTGCGCCCCCCCGCTTCTCCTACAGTCTCAGGCTCCTTCCTTCAGTGTTCACATGGCACTGTGGTATGCGCATATTCATGACTTTAATGAGCGGTACTGCGTGACCGCTGAAGGAAGGAGCCTGAGACCGGGAGAAGCCGGGCTGCAGAGACCGCGCCAGGAGGGGGTGAGTATATGCGATTTTGACCTGTCCCCAGTCCACTGCTGCGGCCGCTCTGTGCTCTACATCCTCTGACTGTGATGTTCAGGTCAGACGGTGCGGTGATGTAGTTAGTGGGCGCCGTGCCCTCTGCTGCCTGAACATCACTGACAGAGGACCCGGAAGACAGAGCGGCAGCGGCGGACCGGGGATAGGTGGATATCGCCAGTGCCAGGGTCATGAGCCAGCGGTGACAACAGCACCTGTCCCCCAGAGTGTGCCAGTGTCCACGCCTGCTCATGACACCGGCACCTGGCCCCCAGCGATGAGAGGTGAGTATGTCATTTCTTTTATTTGCAACAGCATATGGGGCCATAATGTATGGAGCATCTTAATGGGGGCATAATGTATGGATCATCTTATGGGGGCATAATCTATGGAGCTTCTTATAGGGCATAATCTATGGAACATCTTATGGGGGCAAAATGTATGGAGCATCTTATTGGGGCATAGTGTATGGAGCATCTTATGGATGCATAATGTATGGAGCATCTTATGGGGGCATAATCTATGGAGCATTTTATGGGGCAGCATATGGGGCATATTCTATAGAGCATCTTATGGGGTCATTATTAACCTTTGTGCAGCATTATATGGGGCATATTTTGTATGGAGCTTCTATTGGGGCCATCATGAACTGTATGGAACATTATATGGGGTTCCTGATTCAATATGGATATTCAAAAACATTTAACCTACTGATGTCTTAATTAATTTTACTTTTATTGGTATCTATTTTTATTTTTGAAATTTACCAGTACAAGCTTTTGTGGTAAAATTAGGGGGTCAGCTTATACTCGGGTCGGCTTATACACGAGTATATATGGTACTTGTTTACTCATCTTTCCCTTTCTGGCTGTCGCTTCTGTGCAGTACACGCCCGGACCGAACCATCCTAGACTGCTCCTCAGTTCCTTCCTGGCCTGACCTCTCCATGTTGAAAATTCCTTCTGCCTGTTTCACCCCAAACCAGAAATCATCAGTCACCATGTTTGGTTGCCTCTGGTAAAGCACCAGGCCCGTCTGTACCCATTTCATCAAAACTCCAACTTTCTTCATCTCCTCAGTCCAACCGACTCCTGCCCTAAAAGCATTTGCCCAGGTGATAAGTCACCACATCTTTCCTTCCCTGTTCTGGCCCACTGCTATGACACACAGTGGCCATGGGTAATATGGGCTATAACGTTGCGTGGCTGCTAAGCTATCCGGGCCTATAGCCCATGTGGACACTAGGGCATCCTGGCCCTGTCTCACTTAACTTCCTACAAACTTCTCTCTTACAACCCAGCAGCCCCTCCTACAATTAAGCCTCTACAAACTGTTATGAATGGGTCACTGAGGAGGAAAAAACCTAAACATGCTAAGCCCAGAAAAACCAGAGAGGTTGGTAACTATGCAGATTGCAGATCCCTAATCCTACCACACAACTAGCAGCAGCCGTGGAGCGTGCCTACGATGTACCTAGTCGCCTCGTCACGGCCTGAGGACTAAATAAGCCTAAAGCAAGAAAAGGGAAAACTAACTGCCCCAGAGCAGACCCCAAAGGAATAGACAGCCCCCACACATGTATTGACGGTGAAACAAGATGAAAACACAAACACAGGTAGGAAAATAGGCTGAGCAAACGATGGGGCCCAAACTAACTAGAAAGGAGAGGAAAGGACAGAAACTGTCTGCAATCTGCCCAAAACCCTACAAAATAATGTCCAACACTTCTGATAACAAAATTAACCCTGAAGTCACTAGACTTCTCCCACTATATCAGCGCTCTGAAATATTCTGAGACAGAGCAAAAAGAGGCCAATCTAATAAGGGTCAAAAAGCAAATTGGCAAATACAGATAAATAAGAGTGGAAATTCAGTACAGCCCAAGCCGGGGCTGGCTGACCACACAAAAAACTGAAGAGAACAACAAAATCAAGTGTGAACATTAACAGAGAAACTTAGCTTGAGCTGACTGGAACAGAGCTGAGAACCAAGACCTGACAAGCAGAAGGAATCACCAGCACCAGAGTAGGGCGTTGGCTGTCTTAAATCCAATCTGAGACTCCTGAGGTCCAATCGTCATTCTCAGGTGGCAGATCACTACTGATTAAATCAGCCTCACCACCTCCTGTCACCACCAGAGGGTGCCTGACTGGTAGACCAGAAAATGAACTCACAACAGTACCCCCCCTGAGGAGGGGTCACTGAACCCTCATCCACGCCACCAGGCCGATCAGGATGGGCTGGTGAAAAGCACGAACCAATCTATTGGCATGAATGTCAGAGGCAGAGACCCAAGAATTATCCTCCTGGCCATAACCCTTCCATTTGACCAAATACTGGAGTCTCCATCTAACCAAACGAGTATCCAATATTTTCTCTACCTCATAGTCCACATTGCCTTCAACCAACACAGGGTCAGGAGGTGCTGCCATCGGAATCACTGGCTCAACAAACCTCTTCAACAGAGATTTGTGAAATGCGTTATGGATCTTGAACGTAACTGGAAGAGCCAATCGAAAAGAAACAGGATTAAGAATCTCCAAAATCTTAAGGTCCAATAAATCTTGGCTTAAATTTTGGAGATGCAATCTTCATAGGAATATTCCTAGATGACAACCAAACCATATCACCCACTCTAAACTGGGGACCAATGGTCCTATGCCGGTTGGAAAATCGCTGGGCCTTTTCCTGAGAGAGTGACAGCTTATCCACCACTTGGTCCCATATCTGCTGCATTCTCTCAACCACAGTGTCCACACCAGGGCAGGACGAAGAATCCACTTGCCCTGAAGAGAATCGAGGATGAAATCCAAAAATTACAGAAAAAGGGTGACATCAAAGTGGCAGAACTAGCTCTATTGTTCAGCGCGAATTCGGCCAAGGGCAAGAATGAGACCCAATCATCCTGATCAGCAGATATAAAACATCTTAAATAAGACTCCAAGGTCTGGTTTGTTCTCTTAGTCTGTCCATTGGTCTGGGGATGAAATGCGGAGGAGAAGGATAACTGAATTCCCAGACTGGAACAAAAGGCTTTCCAGAATCTGGAAACAAACTGAACTCCTCTGTCAGACACAATGTTCTCAGGATCCCATGTAACCGAACCACCTGTTGTAAAAACAAGGGCACCAACTCAGCGGAAGATCGCAACTTTGGGAGTGGTACAAGATGGACCATCTTCGATAATCTATCACAAATCACCCAGATAACAGTCATTCTCTGAGAGACAGGAAGATCAGAAATAAAATCCATTGAGATATGGGTCCATGGCCTCTTGGGCACCGGCAGGGGCATCAGCAACCCACTAGAACGAGAACAGGGTTTAGACCGAGAAAAAGTCCCACAGGACTGTACAAAATTCCTGACATCACGAGATAAGGCTGGCCACCAAAAGGACCGACTTACCAAATCTCTGGTACCAAAAATACCTGGATGACCAGCCAATGCGGAGCAATTAATTTCAGACATCACTCTCTTTCTCCACTGGTCAGGAATATACAATTTTCCCATAGGGCAACGCTCAGGTTTATCCTCCTGAAATTCCTCCAGGGCGCATCTCAAATGGGGCGAAATGGCAGAAAGAGCTACTCCCTCACCTAGGATGGTAGTAGGCTCGGTCATATTAAGAGAATCGGCAAAGAAACTCCTAGAAAGGGCATCTGCCTTAACATTCTTAGCGCCCGGAAGAAAAGAGACCACAAAATTAAAATGCGTGAAAAACAAGGCCCATCTAGCCTGTCTAGGATTCAAGCGTTTGGCCGACTCCAGATAAATCAAATTCTTGTGATCGGTGAGTACCACAACTTGATGTCTAGCTCCCTCCAACCAATGTCTCCACTCCTCAAATGCCCATTTCATAGCCAACAATTCTCGATTCCCCACGTCATAGTTGCGTTCAGATGGGGAGAAGTTTCAAGAAAAGAAGGCACAGGGATTCATCTTAGAAGTCATAGGGTCTTTTTGGGACAAACAGCTCCTGCACCAATCTCAGAAGCATCTACCTCTTCCTGAAATGGAAGTGAGACATCAGGTTGCCGTTAAACCGGAGCAGAAGTAAATCTCCGCTTAAGCTCCTGAAATGCTGAGACAGCCTCAGGAGACCAATTCAGCACATCAGCGCCCTTCTTGGTCAGATCAGTCAGTGGTTTGACAATACCAGAAAAATTACCTATAAATTTATGATAGAAATGAGCAAAACCCAAAAACTTCTGGAGGGCCTTCAAAGAAGTAGGCTGAACCTAATCATAAATGGCCTGTACCTTGGCCGGGTCCATTTCAATAGTCGATGGAGACAAGATAAATCCCAAAAATGAAATCCTCTGTACACCAAAGAGGCATTTCGATCCCTTAACAAACAGGGAATTCGCCCTCAAAATCCGTAACACAGTCCGGATGTTTCCACATGAGAATCCCAATCACTAGAAAAGATCAAAATATCATCCAGATAGATGATCAAAAACTTATCCACAAAGTCACGGAAAATATTCATAAAGGACTGGAAGACAGAAGGGACATTAGAGAGCCCAGAAAGGCATCACCAGGTACTCAAAATGTCCCTCCGGAGTATTAAACGCCGTCTTCCATTCATCCCTGTGCTTGATGCGAATAAGATTATATGCCCCCCTGAGGTCAAGCTTAGTAAACCAGCAGGCACTCTTAACTCTGGAGAATAAATCAGACATCAGAGGTAACGGGTACTGATATTTAACCGTCATCTTGTTAAGGGAACGATAATCAATACACGGTCTTAATGAACCATCTTTCTTGGCCACATTTTTTTGTGGCCAAAACCCCAGCACCTAAAGGTGACGAGGATGGTCTAATATGACCCTTCTCCAGCGACTCCTTAATATAGGATCGCATAGCATCATGTTCGGGTACTGATAAGTTGAAAAGCCGACCCTTGGGAAATTTACACCCAGGCATCAACTCAATTGCACCGTCATAACTCCTATGAGGAGGCAAAGATGCAGACTTACTCTCACTAAATACATCAGAAAAATCGGCCAGATAATCAGGAATATCATGAGGCTGAGGAGAGGTGGAGAAAACAGGAGCATCACAAAGAACACACTGACAACCCCAACTCACCACAGACCCAGATTTCCAATTCAAAACTGGATTATGAGTTTGCAACCAGGGAAAACCCAGAGCAATAGTATCATGCAAATTATGGAGCACCAAAAATTTACAATTTTCTTGGTGGTCTGGGGTAACTCGCATTTTCACCTGGGTCCAAAACTGAGTTTTATTCTCCGCCAAAGGAGTAGCATCAATACCCCTCAAAGGAATAGGCGTCCACAGAGGCGTCATGAAAAAACCACAGCGATTAGCAAAGTCCAAATCCATCAGATTCAACGCTGCTCCTGAATTCACAAAAGTCTTAGTGGAAAACGTGGATAAGGAGCAGATCAGAGTAATTGCCAAAAGGAACTTAGGTTGTACACTGCCCACAGCAAATGTGTGTGCAAAACGTTTGTCTCGTTTAGGGCAGACAGAAATAGTATGAGAGACATTGCGCCCTAGACAAAACCCCATCACATTGCATAGGTTCAGACGTTTGGCAGCGTGGCAGCGCCTCCCATGTAGTTTTACGTTCATGTAAACGCCGATCAACTTGAATGGCTAATGACATGGAATCATCCAGACCAGAGGGAACAGGAAATCCCACCATAACATCTTTTACGGTCTCTGATAAACCCTTCCGAAAGAGAGCTGCCAAAGCACTATCATTCCATGTAGTAAGGACCGCCCACTTTCGGAATTTTTGACAGTATAACTCTGCAGAATCCTAACCATGGTTTGATGACAACAGGGTTCTCTCAGCTTGATCAACAGCATTAGGTTCATCATACAAAAAAAACCAAAGCCTTGAAAAAATGCATCCACATTAGTCAGAATAGGATTTTCAGGTGTCAGAGAAAAAGCCCAATCCTGGGGATCGCCGCGCAGCAAGTAGATGACATTTTTAACCTGCTGCACAGAGCTCCCCGATGAGTTAGGCTTCAAGGCAAGAAGTAATTTACAATTATTCTTAAAATTCAGAAATTTAGACCGATCCCCAGAAAACACATCAGGAGCAGGGATCTTAGGTTCATCAGCATGTGACTGAATGAGGTAGGTGGAAATTCCCTGCACTTCAGCAGCAAGTTGCTCCACACGCTCAGAAAATTGCTTAATCTCAATTAGGGAAAAAAAAAATCCTCCTACGGCCCCAGAGAAAAAGAGGAAAAAATATATATAAAAAAAAATTCTGACACTTTTTTTTTTCTTTTTTTTTTTTTTAACAACTTTTTCCTGCTTTTGAGTACCCTAGAATCTGCGATATGGCTGGTGATTTTGTTATGAATGGGTCACCGAGGAGGAAAAAACCTATACAAGCTAAGCCCAGAAAAACCAGAGAGGTTGGTAACTATGCAGATTGCAGATCCCTAATCCTACCACACAACTAGCAGCAGCCGTGGAGCGTGCCTACGATGTACCTAGTCGCCTCGTCACGGCCGGAGGACTAAATAAGCCTAAAGCAAGAAGAGGGAAAACTAACTGCCCCAGAGCAGACCCCAAAGATATAGACAGCCCCCACACATGTATTGACAGTGAAACAAGATGAAAACACAAACACAGGTAGGAAAATAGGCTGAGCAAACGATGGGGCCCAAACTAACTAGAAAGGAGAGGAAAGGACAGACGCTGTCTGCAATCTGCCCAAAACCCTACGAAATAATGTCCAACACTTCTGATAACAAAATTAACCCTGAAGTCACTAGACTTCTCCCACTATATCAGCACTCTGAAATATTCTGAGACAGAGCAAAAAGAGGCCAATCTAATAAGGGACAAAAAGCAAATTGGCAAATACAGATAAATAAGAGTGGAAATTCAGTACAGCCCAAGCCGGGGCTGGCTGACCACACAAAAAACTGAAGAGAACAACAAAATCAAGTGTGAACATTAACAGAAAAACTTAGCTTGAGCTGACTGGAACAGAGCTGAGAACCAAGACCTGACAAGCAGAAGGAATCACCAGCACCAGAGTAGGGCGTTGGCTGTCTTAAATCCAATCTGAGACTCCCGAGGTCCAATCGTCATCCTCATTCTCAGGTGGCAGATCACTACTGATTAAATCAGCCTCACCACCTCCTGTCACCACCAGAGGGAGCCTGACTGGTAAACCAGAAAATGAACTCACAACAATAAACGTCCTATCAGCTATACCTACAAAACCCACTAGTATGCCCCCATCTAGTGGCCCACAACAGAATTACACTTACCCTATGTATAAAAACTATCTACTAAAGTACCCTCCTCTAATTTCCCCCAAAAGGATGCACTGACTTACCCTAAACTGTATGTAAACATCAATGTATATTACTTTTCAATATACAGTATAACATTAAGAAACACAAGTCTCAAGAGCATGGTAACACATATACAAATGAGGCAGTACCAGTAAAATGAGCTGTAATATATCTTCATAAGTAGCAGTACCGCAGGCATTCAACACCTACATTATCAGTATTAGCAATATATAAACATTAACAAATCAATGGCAATTAGAGGAAGGGAAGCAAGAAGGACATTATATCTCACGCACTTACAATCCCCCTTTCCTTAAACTTGGTCATCCTTGAACAAGGCATGATACATAAACAATTTTTAAAACTTTTTAGCCGTAAAAAACTGCAAGTCACTTGGCTTAATGTAAGCCGCATCCGATACACACTGCTGTTCATGACGCACAGGTAACATTCCTGGTTCCCAGTCCTCTAGAAGTTAGAGACCTTATTTACACATTCCACAAGTGAGAAAGCAGTCCTGGGAGAGGTTCTCCCCCTACCCTTGAGGGGAGTACAGTCTTTCCAGGGGTCTCCAGATAGGAAGACAGTCTCTCCTTTTTCCAGCAGAATGGGTGCAACAGGCGCAACAAAACAAAAGAGTCCATAGGCTTAATATATTCTGCCTAGCTCGCAGTCCTCTAGGCTGAAATCACATACCGAAAACATATAACTGGCGTGGACAGCGCTTCATCTTCAGCGTCGCCAGAGGCTGAACTACTCCCTCTTACTGTGAGCGGGGTAGGGATTTCTTCCAGAGGGGCTGGATGCGGAACAGTTCCAGTAGCTCCAATAGGGATGCAACAATCATAACATATTTTTTCCTTTTTTCCAAATTTCAACGGCACGTGCCGCGTGTCGCTCTTTCATTTCAGATACCATCTCTGCAGCC